>NW_016909215.1:14430-37090 GCF_001483705.2 Eufriesea mexicana | reverse complement strand
TTCTGCGTTCTACAATCCACAACCGTTTCCCGTTTGAATCAGGGGCGGCTAGCAATAGCTGTCCGGGCACGTTAGGCTATGTAATGTAACGTTTGATTATGTTACCGCTGGCTGGGTTAGGAAGGGGTAGCTTTGACTTTAGTGGTATAGTCTGCTATTAGGTGGATACATGTTCCCCACAGTGCTCTAATACCCTCAGCTCGGCTCTGTGAAGTCCAGCAATGGCGGACTCGGCAGGTTATGCTGAATCAGGTGACGTACGATTAGGTTGGGTTTGGCGATGCTTTATTGCGTGTAGATTCAACTTTCTCTCTGTACACTGATATATTGTGGACTTCGGCGCACTACTCTGCTCTAGTATGTCCTTTCTGTCTCTGTGGCGGGCAGCAATAGCGGTCTCGGCAGGCTTAGATGAGTCAGGCTATGTTCGGTTACGAAATGTTGGTATCCCATAGGCTTGGGTAGCTTCGACTTTTCTGATGTACACTGCAATTATATGGATTTCGGCGTCCTACTCTCCCTTAATGTGTTATGCTTGGCTCTGGGGAGGCCAGAAATAGTGGTCGCGGGACGTTAGGAATGGATACGCTACGTATCGTAATGTTTCGGTCGACGAAGGTTAGTGGAGGATAGCTTTAAATTTAGTGCTATTGTCTGCTATCAGGTGGATTTCTGCACCCTAGAGTGCTCTAATGCTTTCTGCTTGGCTATGGGATGGCCAGAAATAGTGGTCTCGGCACGTTACGTTGAGTCAGGTTACGTTCGTTTAGGATGTTTCAGGATAAGTATGGGCATGATAGCTATAACTTTTGTGCTGAACATTGCTGTTCGGTGGTTTTCTACCCTCTGCTGCGCTCTAGTATGCCTTGCTTGGCTCTGGGAATATCAGCAATGGCCTCTGGACGTTATGCTGAGTCAGGCTACGTTCGACTACGTTGGGTCAGGCTATTTTCGGCCAGGGCAGGTTTAACTTTTTATGCTGAACACAGCTATTCGGTGGATTGCTGCCGGCTACTGTGCTCTACTATGTCCTGCTTGGCTCTGGGGTGGGCAGCAATAGCGTTGTCGGCACGATAGCTTGAGGTAAGCTATGCTTGGTTATGCTATCTTGGTATGGGTTAGGCATGGGTAGCTTCGTATTTTCCGATGTACACTGCAATTCTATTGATTTATGCGTCCAATTCTCCACTAATGTGTTCTGCTGGGTTGTGGGGAGGCCAGTAGTAGCGGTCGCTGTGCGTTATGTTGAGCTAGGTTACGTTTGGTTATGCTACGTTTGGATATGTCTGAGGTGGAGAGCTTTGACTTTAGTGCTATGGTGCGCTATTGGTTGGATTTCTGCGCACTACGGTGCTCCAATGCTTTCAATTTGGCTCTGGGAGGGTCAGAAATAGTGGTCTCAGCACGTTACGTTAAGCTACGTTAAGTTCGGTTAGGATGCGTTTGGCTAAGCTTGGATGGGATAGATTAAACTTTTGTGCTGTGCACTGACATGCGGTGGTGTTCTGTGCCCTGCTCTGTTCTAGTATATCCTGCATGGCTCTGGGGAGGCCAGCAGTCGCGGCCGCGGCACGTTAGGCTGAGTTAGGTTATGTTTGGTTGAGTTACGCTTGGTTAGGTTAGGAAAGGTAACTTTGTTATTAGTGCTTTGATCTGCTACTGGATGGACCGCTGCGCCCTGCATTGCTCCAATGCTTTCAGCTTGGCACTGGGGAGGCCTGCAGTAGTGGTCCCTGCAGGTTATGATTTGTCAGGTTACGTTCGGTTTGTCTCTGCCAGGTTAAGCTTTGTCAGTATAATTTCACCTTCTGTGCTGTACACTGCTGTTAGGTGGATTTTTGCTATCTACTGTGCTCTGGTATGTCCTGCCTCGTTGTGGGCGGTGCTGCAATAGAGGTCTCGGCACGCTAGGAAGAGTTACGCTGCGTTTGGATATGTTCTGTTGGTTCGGGTGAAGTTTGGGTAGCTCTGTCTTTTCTGATATACACTGCGTTTCTATGAATATCTGCGTTCTACTCTCCGTTAATGTGTTCTGCTTGGCTCTGGCGAGACAGGCAATACTAGTCGCGATACGTTAGGTTGGGCTAGGCTATGCTTTGTTATGTCCTGATGGTCTGGGTTAGGTCTGTGTGTCTTTGACTTTTCCCATATACACTGAGATTCTGTGGAAATCTGCGTTCTACTATCCACTTATATGCTCAGCTTGGCTGTAGGGATGCCAGCAATCGTGGTCGCGGCACTTAAGTATGGGCTAAGTTACGTTTGGTAATATCACGTTCGGTTACGTCAGGAGGAAATAGCTACGACTTTTGCGCTTTACACTGCTGTTCGGAGTATTTCAGCGCTCTATATTGCCCTAATATGCTCTGCTTGGCTCCGTGGTGGCCACCAATTCTAGTCTGGATATGCCATATTTAGTCAGGCTGCGTTTTCTTACGTTACGTATGGTTAGGTTAGGACAGGGTAGCTTCGAGTTTTGTGCTATACACTGCTATTCGGAGGACTTCAGCGGAATACGTTGCTCTACTGCACTCTGCGCGACGATGGGCATGAGAGTAACACTGTTTTCGGCACGTTATCTTCAGTTAAGTTACGTTTGGCAAGTTTGTGCTAGTTTGGGTGTGGTATGGGTAGCTCTCGGCAGGCCTGCAATGGTGGCCTCAGCACGTCATTTTGAGTTATGTTACGGGTGGCTTGGCTAGGTTCGGACAGGTTTGGTTAGTGTTGCTACGACTACTTTCTAATACACTGCTGTTCGGTTGATATCTGTGCACTGCAATGCTCTACCGGCATCTGCTTGCCTCTGGGGAGGCCAGAAATAGCGGTAGTGGCAGGTTTTTGGTGGACATGCTACGCCTTGTTAGGACACTCGAGGCTAAGTTTGGTTAGGATGGCTTTGACCATTGTGTTATACACTGACATGCGGTCGATATCTGCGCTCTGCATTGCTCCAATGGCATCTGTTTGTCTCTGGGGGGCCACCAATATCGGACGTGGTACGTTTGGTTTAGCTGGTTTACGATTGGCATGGGCAGGTTTCGTCATGTTTGGTAAGCGTGTCTCCGACTTCTGTGCTATACACTGCCATTCGGCGAATTTCTGCGTTCTGCTCTGCTCTAGTATATTCTGCTTGTCTATGGAGACGCCAGAAGTATTGGCCTCGGCACGTTAGTCTAAATTATGTTACGTTTGGTTATGCTGCGTTTGGTAATGTTCGGATAGGGTACCTTAGACTTTTGAGCTTTATACTGGTATTCGGCGTATTTCCGCGCTCTACATTGCTCTGCTCTACTCTGCTAGACTTTCGGGACGCCAGCACTGGAGTTCGCCGCACGTTTGTTTCAGTCAAGTTAGGTTAGGTTACGTTGTGTTTGGATAGGGAGGCTTCGAATTTTCTGCCCTCCACTGCAATTCGATGGATTTCTGTGTACTTCTGCTATTTAATATTCCCTGCTTTGATCTGGGAATGCTACAAATAGCGGCCGCGGATAGTTATTGTGTGTTAGGTTACGTTCCTTTGGGTTGAGTATGTTTGTGTTAGGAAAGGATATATTTGACTTCCGTGCCATATACTGCCATTCTGTGGACTTCTGCGTTCTTCTGTATGGAACTCTGCGCTCTACTCTCCTCTAATATAACCTGCTGGGAGGTGGGGAGGACAGCAATTGTGGGCTAGGCACGTTAAGTTGGGATTGGATACGTTCGACTAGGTTAGGATAGGTCAGATTAGATTCGGATACTTCTTACATTTTGCTACACACTTCTGTTAGTGCGATTTCAGCGTTCCACGTTGCTCTGTCATACTCTGCTTAGCTCTCGCGCGGCCAGCAATAGCTTTCGTTGCACGTCAGGTTGGGTTACGTTATGTCTGCTTATGTTATGTTTGGTTAGGTTCGGATAGGATAGCATTAATTTTTGTGCAACAAACAGCTATTCGGTGGATCTCTACGCTCTACTGCGCTCTACTTTACTCTGCTCGAATCGGGGGAGACCAGCAATAGTGGTCTAGGCACGTTTGGCTATGTTCTGTTACGTTTGGTTCGGTTAGGATAGGATAGCTTTGAGTTTTGAGCTATACTCTGCTTAGTTCTCGTGAGGCCAGCAATAGCGGTCGTGGCGCGTCAGGTTGGCTTACGATACGTCCACTTCTGGTACGTTTGGTTAGGCTAGGAGAGGATAGCTTTGATTTTCGTGCAGAACATTGCTGCTCGTTGTATTTCTGCGCCCTACTCTGCTGTAATATGCTCTGTTTGGCGCTGGGGCGTCCAGAAATTGTGGTCTCGGCATGATAGGTCTTATGAGACTACGTTCGGTTATGTTACGATTCGAACGGCAAGGATAGGATAATTTTGACTTTTTGGCTGTACACCGCTATTCGTTGGATTTCTGCGTTCCGCCGTGCTGTAGTACATTCTGCTTGGCACTGCGGAAAGCAGAATTATTTGTTTCGGCACGTTGGTCTGAGTTATGTCGCGTTTGGTTATATTTCGATCGGTTATGTTAGGAAAGGTTATCTTCTACTTTTGTGCTTGACACGGCAATTCGGCGGATACCTATGCTGTTCGTTGCTCTACTATACTCAACTCGTCTCTCGGGAGGCCAGCAGTAGTGATCGCCGCACGTTAGGTTGTGTTATGTCACGCCTGGTTAGGTTAGCTTGGGATAAGTTTGGTTAGGGTAGCTTTGACTTTCGTGCCATACGCAGTTATTCGGCGGATTCCTGCGCTCCACTGTACTCTACCCTAATATGCTAGACCCTGTGGAAGCCTGCAATAGTGATCGCGGCACGTTGGTGTTTGTACCTCTACGTTTGGCTAGGTGAGGTTTGATCTGGTTAGGTCCGGGTATCTTCGACTTTTGTGCTGTTCATTGTTATTTGGTGGCTTTCTGCGCTCTACTGTGTTCTACGATACTCTGCTCGACTCAAGGGGGCCAGCAATAGTGGTCATGGCATGATAGGCTGTGTTATGCTACGTTTGGTAATGTTACGGTTGGTCAGGTTAGGATGGGATAGCTTCGGCTTTTGTGTTGTACGCCGCTGTTCGTTGGATTTTTACGCTCTACATTGTTCAACTGTACTCTGCTCGGCTCTGGGGAGGCCAGTAATATTGGTCTCTTCACGTTAGGTTGAGTTAGGCTACGTTTGGTGAGGTTATGCTAGTTTTGGTTAGGTCTGGATTGCTTTGACTTTCGTGGTATAGACTGTTTTTCGGTGGACCTGTGCGCTGTGCTGTGCCCTAGTATTTTCTGACTTGCTCTGGGGAAGCAAGCAAGGTTGGTCTCGGAGCGTTAGTTTGAGTTAAGCTGCGTTCGAAAATATTACGTTTGGCTATGTCAGGATAGTGTAACTCCGACTATTGTGCTATGCAGTGCGACTGCATGGACATCTGCGCCCTACTCTCCTCTAATATGTTCTGCTTGGCTCTGAGGGGGCAGCAATAGTTGTCTTTGCACGATAGGAAGTGTTAAGCTATGCTTGCTTACGTTACGTTTGGCTAGGTTAGGATGGGATAGCTTTGACCTTTGTGCTACACACCGCTATACGTTCAATTTCAGCGCTCTGCTGTGCTCTAGCATATTCTGCTTGGCTCTCTGGAGGGCAGCTGTTGAGCTCGCCGCACGTTAGGTTGATTTAGACTACGTTCGCCTAGGTCAGGTTACGCTGTGTTTGGTCAGGATAGCTCAGACTTTTGTGCAACACGCAGATATTCTATGGACTTCTGCGATCTTCTGTGCGCTATCACACTCTGCATGTCAATGTGGACGCATGGAATATTGCTCCTGGCACGTTAATTTGCGTTATGTTACCTTGTGTTAGGTCAGGTTTGATTCGATTTGGTTTGGATAGCATTGGCCTTTGTGCTATAAACTGCTATTCGGTGCATTTCTGCGCACTAGCGTGCTCAAGTATGTTCTGCTTGGCTTTGGGCAGGCCGGCAATATTGCTCTCGGCACGATAGGTTGTGTTATGTTACGTTTGGTTAGGTTAGGATAGGGTAACTATGACTATTGTGGTATACACTGCTATTCGGTGGATTTCTGCGCCCTTCGTTGCTCTACTATAGTCTGCTCGATTCTGTGTTGACGAGCAATAGCGGTCGTGGCACGATATGTCGTGTTAGGTTACGTTTGGTTATGTTATGTTAGGTTACGGTTGGTTAGGATGGGTTAGACTTTTGTGTTCTACACTGATATACGGTGGATTTCTACGTTCTACAGTGCTCTAGTATGTTCTACAAGTCTCTGGGGATGACAGCAATAGCGCTCTCGGCGCGACAGGTTGAGATAGGGTACGTTTGAATATGTTATGTGTGCTCACGTTTGGTTTGGATAGCTGCGACTATTCAACTATACACAGCGGTGTTATAGATTTCTGCGCTCTGCTCTCCTCTATTATGCTCTGCTTGGCACTGTGGGGGCCAGCACCACTGGTCGCAGCACCTTAGCTTGGGATCAGTTAAGTTTGGTTAGGTTAGGTTTGTGTGGGTTTGGTAATGATAGCTTTGATATCCGTGCTCAACACTGATATCCTATGGACCCCTGTGCTCTAGTATGCTCTATCACATTCTGCCCCTCTCTGGGGAAGCCAGCAATAGCGTTCGCGGCACGTTAGGTTTAGTTATTCTACGTTTGGTTGGGTCGGGTTTTGCCTGGTTTGGTCAGGATGGCTCTGACAATTGTGCTTTACATTGCTATTCGGCTGATTTCTGCGCTCTACTGTGACCTTGTATTCTCTGCTTTGTTGTGGGGAGGCCAGAAATAGTGGCCGCGGCTGGTTAGTTTGTGTGACGTTTCTCTTTGCTAGGTTAGGTTTGTTTGGGTCATGTTAGGATATCATTGACTTTTATGCCATACACTGCCATCTTATGGACTTCGGTGCTCTACTCTCCTCTAATATATCCTGCTTCCCTCTGGGCAGGTCAGCAATAGTTGTGCAGGCACATCAGGATGCATTATGTTACGTTTGGTTTTGTCACTTTTGGTTAGCTTTGGGTAGGGCATCTTTGAATTTTGCACTGTAAATCGCAGTGCTGTGTGTTACTGTGTTCTACTTTTGCTCCAGTATGTTCTGCTTGGCTCTGGAGAGGCAAGCAATAGTGGACACGCCCCGTTAGCGTGAGTTACGCTACGTTCTTTTACGCTACGTTTGGTTAGGTCGGGATAGGATAGCTAAGACTTTTGTGCCACACACTGATATCCGTTGGATTTCTGCGCTCTACAATGCTTTAGTAAACTCCGCCCCAATCTCGTGATTCCAGCAATAGCTGTCATGGGACGTTAGGCTGTGTTAGGTTACGTTTGTTTAATTTAGGTTAGGCTATGCTTGGCTAGGATAGCATTGACTTTCCTGCTGTACACAGATGTCTGGTGAATTCCTGCCCTCTGCCGTGGTCTAATATGGCCTGCCTTGTTCTGGATAGGACAGAAATAGTGGCCGTGGCACGTTAGGTAAAGTTACGTTAAATTTGGTTAGGTTATGTTAGCATGGGTTAGGTTTGGATAACTTTGACCTTTCTGCTGTTTACTCCATTCTATGGACTTCTGCGCTCCACTTTCCGCTATTACGATCTGCTTGGCGAAGGGGAGGCCAGCAATGCTGGCCTAGGCACGTTAGGTTGTATTATGCCGCGTTTGGTTATGCTGCTCTTGGTAAGGATAGGATAGGACAACTTTGACATTTGTGCTATACTCTGCCATTCGGAGGATTTTGGCGCACTTCGTTGCTCCACTATACTCTACTCGACTCTGGGGCGGCCAGCATTGTCTGTCGCCGACCCATGGGTTGCGTTAGTTTACGTTTGCTTAGGTAAGGTTATGGTAGGTTTGCCTTGGTGGCTTTGACTTTTGCGCTATACACTCCTATTCGTAGGATTTCTGCGCTCTACTGTGATCTATTATTCTCTGCTATGCGCTGAGGGGGTCAGAAGTAGTGGCCACTGCGCGATAGTTTCTGTTAGGTTACATTTGTTTAGGATAGGCTCGCTTGGGTTAGTTTGGGATATCTTCGTCTCTTGTGCTATGCACTGCCATTAGATGGTCTCTTGCGCTCTGCCCTCCTCTAATGTGTTCTACTTGGTTCTGGGAAGGGCAGCAACGGTGGTCTCGGTGCGTCAGGTTGATCTACGATACGTTTGGTTACATTACCTTTGGTAAGGCCAGGATACGATAGCTTTGTCTTTCGTGCTATACTCTTCTATACGATTGACTTATGCGCTCTACTGTGTTCTGATGTGTCATGTTTCGCGCGGGGAAGGCCAGCAATTGTGGTCTCTGCGAGTTTGATTGTGTCTGGTTACGCTTGCTTCGGCTAAGTTTGGTTAGGATAGCTTCGACTTTTGTGCTATGCGCTGCTATTCGGTTGATATTTGCGCTCTGCATTGCTCTACTATCCTCCGCTTGTCTCTGTGGAGGACAGCAATAGCGGTCGTGGTACGTTTGGTTGAGTCAGGTTACGCTTTGTTAGGTTATGGTAGGCTCAGTTCGTCTAGGGTGGCATTGACATTGGTGCTGTACACTACTATTCTGTGCATCTTTGCGCTCTACTGTGCCCGAGTACATTCTGCTTGGCTGTGGGGATGCCAGGTGTAGTGCTCACGTCACGTAGGCCAGAACTCTGTTGCGTTCGTTTACGTTACGTTTGCTTACGTAACGTGTTCGCGGCACGTTAGTTAGAATTCGATTGTGTTCTGTTACGTTAGGTTACGTTGGGTTAGGTTAGGATAGCTTTGACTCTTGTGCAGCACACTGTTAATCCATGGACATGTGCGCCCTACTGTGCACTATTACGCTTTGCTTGCCTCCGGGGGCGCCAGGAATGGCTGTCGCGGCACGTTGGGTTGAGATGTGCTACGTACGGTTATGTAAAGTTTGGCTCTGTTAGGAGGAGGCAGCTTGGACTTTTTTGCTATACACAGCTATTCCGTGTGTTATGGCGCTCTACATAGCTCTACATGACTCTGCTCGACTCTCTGGAGGCCAGCAATTGAGCTCGCGGCCCATTAGGTTTAGGTATTCTGCGCTTGGTTATGTTTGGCTGGGTGTGGTTTGGCTGGGATGGCTCTGACTTTTGTGCTATACACTGCTTCTCAGTGGACTTCTGCGCTCTCCTGTGATCTAATATTCTCTGCTTTGCTCTGGAGAAGCAAGGAATCGTGGCCTCGGTACGTTAGGAGGAGCTAGGCTACGTTCGGTTATGTTAAGTTTGGTTACGTTAGGACAGTGTAGCTACGGCTATTGTGATATGCACTGCGAGTCTATGGATTTCTTCGCTCTATTCTCCCCTAACGTGCCCTGCTTGTCTCTGGGGAGGTCAGTAACAGTGTTCTCGGCACGTTAGTATTAGATAGGCTACGTTCCGTTACGTTACGCTTGGCCAATTTGGGATAGGGCAGCTTTGACTTTTGTCCCATACGCTGCGATTCGGAGGCTTTCTGCTCTCCTCGTAGCTCTACTATACTCTGCTCGTCTCTGGGGGGGCCAGCAATGGCGGTCGTAGCGCGACATATTGTGTTATGATACGTTTTGCTAGGTAAGGGCGGGTTAAGATTGGTAAGGATGGCTGTGACTTTCGTTCTATTCACCGTTATTCGACGGACATCTGCTCTCTGCTGTGATCTAGTATATTCTGCTTGACTCTGTGGAGGCCAGCAATTATGTTCGTGGCACGTTTGATTGAGATATGTCACGCTTGGCTTAGCTTGGTTAGGATATGTTTGGCTAGTATATACTTGTCTTTTGTACTATACACTACAGTTCGATCGACATCTGCGATCTGCATTGCTCTGCTCTGCTAGCATCTGATTGTCTCTGTGGAGGCCCGCAACAGCCGTCGTGGCACGCTTGTTTGGGTTATGTCACTTTCGGTTAGGTTTGGTTAGGTAATGATTTTTGGGATGGCTTTGACCTTTGTGCCATAGACTGCTATCCGGTAGATTCCTGTGCCGTACTGTGCTCTAGTTTATTCTGTTTGGCTTTCGCGAGGAGGGAAGTATTGGTCTCGGCACGTTTGTGTGAGGTAGGTTGCGTCTGGCTATGATAAGCTTGGTTAAGTTAGGACAGGGTAGATTAGTCTCTTGTGCTATATACTGCTATACGGTGGACTTCTCTGCTCTACTGTGCTCTATCATATTCTGCTTGCCTCTGTGGACGCCAGCAGTAGTGGTCGCGGTACGTTTGTTTCGGTTATGTTACGTGTGTCGAGGTTAGGCTAGGCTATGTTTGGTCAGCATGTCTCTGACTTCTGTGCTACACACAGCAGTGCGGTCGGTTACTACGCTCTTCTGTGCTCTAATATGCACCACGTGGCTCTGGGGATGCCAGAAATTGTTGTCTCGGAGAATTAGGTTGAGTTATGTTACGTGTGGTTATGCTAGGTTTGTCTGGGTTAGGTTAGGATACCTTTGACTTTTCTGCTGTACATTGCCATTCTGTTGATTTCGGCGCTCTACGATCTTCTAATATGTTCAGCGAGGCTCCAGGCACGCCAGCAATCTCGGTCGCGGCATGTTCTGTTGAGATATGCTACGTCTGTTTATGATATGTTGCCTTTGTTATGTTTGACTATATACGGCTTTCGCGGTGTACACTGTTATACGGTGGACTTTCGCGCTCCACTGTGGTCTTATATTCTTGGCTCGACACTGGGACGTCCGGCAATAGCGGTCGCCGCACTTTAAGTTCAGTCTGTCTACATTTGGTTAGGTTGAGTTAGGTTAGGTTAGTTGAGGATAACCCCGAACTTCGTGTTATACACTGCATCTTGGTGGCTTTCTGCTGTCTACTGTGCTCTAGTATATTCCGCTTGTCTCTTTGGAGGCCAGCAATAATGGTCCAGGCACGTTGTGTTAGGTTACGTTACCTTTGGTTGTATTAATTTTGGACAGGTTAGGACACAATGAAGCTCACTTTTGTACTATACACTGCTATCCTGAGGATTTCCACGCTCTACCATATTCTACTATGCTCTGCTCGGCTCTGGGGGGACAGTAATAGTGGTCTCGCAACGTAAGGCTGCGTCAGGCTACGTTCAATTATATTAAGTTTAGATAGGTTAGAATAGGATACCATTTACTTTTGTGTTGTACACTGTTGTCAGGTGGATTTCTGCGCTTTCAATTGCTATACTATACTCTAGTCGAATATGGCGAGGCCAGCAATAGTGATCTCGGCACTTTAGGTTCAGTTAGGCTTCGTTTGGTAATGATATGTCAGTCCGGGTTCGGTTTGGATTGCCTTGCCTCACGCGGTGTAGACTGTTGTTCGGTGGATTTATGCGCTCCACTGTCTTCTAGTATATTCCGCTTGGCGTTGTGGAGGCAGACAATAATGGTATCCGCGCGTTAGTTTGAGTTATGCTAAGTACGGTTGTGTTACGTTTGGATACGTTAGGATGGGTTAGCTCCGACTCTAGTGCTATACACTGCGATTCTATGGATTCCTGCGCTCTGCTGGCCTCTAGTACGTTCAACCTGGCTCTAGGGTGGCCAGCCCTAGCGGTCGCGGCTGTTTAAGTTGTGTTATGTTACGTTTGGTTAGGCTGCGATAGCTATGACTTTTGTGCTACTCACCGCAATTCCATGGACTTCTGTACCATATTGTGCGCTACCACACTCTGCCTGTTTCCGGGGACGCCAGGAATAGCGACCGTGGCACGATAGGTTGATTTCTGGTACGTTTGGTTAGATAATGCTTGGCTAGGTAAGGATGGGATAGATATTACTTTTGCCTGTACACTGCTGTGCGTTGGATTACTGCGCTCCAGAGCGCTCTAATGTGTTCTGTTTGGCTCCATGGTGGCCAGCGATAATGGTCTCGGCTGGCTGGGTTTAGTTATGTCTCGCTTGGCCTGGCTAGGTTAGTAAAGGTTTGGTTAGGATAGGTTCGACATTTGTGCTATACCCCGCTATTGGGTCGATACCTGCGCTCTGCATTGCACTGCTAGCATCCGCAAGACCCTGGGGAGGTCAGCAGTTGTGGTTGCGGCACGTTAGGTTGTGTTATGTTACGTTCAGTTATGTCACGATTTGTTAGGTAAAGATAGGCAGTTTGACCTTAGACATATAGTCTGCTATAAGGTGGATTTCTGCGCCGTACAGTGCTCTAGTGCTTTCACCTTGTAACTGGGAAGGACAGCAATAGTGGTGCCTGCATTTTACGTCGAGTCAGGTTACTTTCGGTTAGGTTGGGTCAGGCAAAGTTTGGACAGGGTAGCTTTAACTTATGTGCTGTACACTACTTTTCGGTAAATTCCTGCGTACTACTGCGCTCTAGTATGCCCTGCTTTGCTATGGGGAGGGCAGCAATCGCGGTCTGGGCACGATAGATTGAGTCAGGCTATGGTTGGGAATGTTCTGCTGGTTTTGGGTTAGGTTTGGGTAGCTTTCACTTTTCTGATATACATTGCGATTCTATGGATTTCTGCGTGCTACTCTCCTGTAATGTGTTCTACTTGGCTCTGAGGAGACAAGCAATATCGGTCGCGGAACGTTAGGTTTGGTTAGGATACGCTTGGATACGTTACGATTTGTTAGGTAAGGAGAGCATTGATTTCACTTTAGTGCTATAGTTTGCTCTTAGGTGGACCTCTGCGCCCAACAGTACTCTAATATTTTCAGCTTGGATATGGGAAGGCCAGCAATGGTAGTCTCGGAGCGTTATGTGAGTCAAGTTACGTACAGCGAGGCTGGTTTATGCTAAATTTGGCAAGTGTAGGCTGAACTTTTGTGCTGTACATTGCTATGCGGTGATTTTCTGCGCTTCGCTGGGCTCTAGAACGACCTGCTTGGCTCTCGGGAGGGCAGCACTAGCGGTCACGGCACGTTAGGTTTGGCTAGACTTCGTATGGCTATGTTCTGTTGGTTTGGGTTTGGTTTGGGCAACTTTGACTTCACGGATGTACACCACGATTCTTTGGATTTCTGCGTTCTACCCACCACTAACGTGTTCTGCTTGGTTCTGGAGAGGCCAGAGATAGTGGTCGCCGCAAGATAGGTTTAGTTATGTTATGCTCGGTTATGTTTGCGTTGGTTAGGTTGGGAGAGGATAGCTACGACATTAGTGGCGTAGCCTGCTATTCGGTGGAATTCTACGCCCTACAGAGCTCAAATATTTTCGGCTTGGCTCTGGAAAGGGCAGATATAGTGGTCTCAACATGTTATGTTGTGTCAGGTTATGTTCGGCTAGGTTGGGTCACATTAAGTTTGGACTCGGTAGCTCTAACTTATGTGCTGTACATTGCTATTCCATTGGTTTCTGTGTTCTACTGCGCTGCAGCATGGCCTGCATGGCTCTGGTTATGGCAGGAATAGCGGTCTCGGCACGATAGGCTGTGTCATGCCATGTTTGGTTATTTTCGGTTGGTCTTGGGTTAGGTTCTGGTAGCTTTGACTTTTCTGATATACAATGCGGTTCAATGTATATCTGCGTCCTACTCTCCACTAATGTGTTCTGCTTGGCTCTGGGGAGGCCAGCAATAGTGGTTGCGGCACGATAATTTGAGACATGTTACGTCTTTTTATGGTACGATTGGTTAGGTTAGGGGATGAAAGCATCGACTTTAGTTAAATGGTCTGCCGTTAGGTGAATTTCTGCTCCCTACAGCGCTCCAATATTTTCTGCTTGGCTCTGGCAAGGTCGACAATAGTGGTCACGGCACGTTACGATGTAGCATGCTACGAACGGTTAGGTTGGGTTAGGCTAAGTTTGGTAACGATAGCTTCTACTTTTGTGCTGTAAGCTGATATTCGTTGGATTTCTGCCCCCTGCTGCGCACGAGCATGTCCTGCTTGGCTCTCGGGCGGGCAGCAATAGCAATCGCGGCACGTTAGTTTGGGATATGCTATGTTTGGTTATGTCCCGGTGGTTTTGGTTTGATTTGGGTAGCTCTGACTTTAGGAATATACACCGCGTTTCTAAGGTTTTCTGCGCCCTACTCTCCACTAATCTGCTCTGCTTGGCTCTGGGGAGGCCAGCAGTAGTGCTTGCGGCACGTTAGGTTGGGTAAAGTTACGTTTGGTTATGTTGCGCTTGGATAGGTTTGGAGAGGATAGCCTTGACTTTGTGCTATAGTCCGCTATTAGGTAGTTCTCTGCGTAATACTGGGCTCTAATACTTTCAGCTTGGCTCTGGGAAGGCCAGTAATGGTTGTCCCGTCACGATACGTTGAATCAGGTTACGTTCGGTTAGGCTGGGTCAGGTAAGTTTAGTCACGATAGCTTTAACTTTTGTGCTGTACACTGACACTTGTTGGATTTCTGCGCTGTACTGTGATCTAGTATGTCCTCATTGCCCCTGGGGATTGCAGCAATAGTGGTCTCGGCACATTAGGTTTTGTTATGCCATGTTTGGTTTGGGTTAGGCTTGAGTAGTTCTGACTTTCCTGATATACGCTGCGATTCTATGGATTTCTGCATTCTACTCTCCACTAATGTGTTCTGCATGGCTCTGGGAAGGCCAGCAATAGTGGTCGCGGCACGTTAGTTTGAGATAGATTGCGTTCCGTAATGTTACGGTTGGATAGGTTAGGAGAGGGTAGCTTTGACTTCAGTGCCAAGGTATGCCATCAGGTGGATCTCTGCGCCCCACTGTGCTCTAATATTTTCATCTTGGCTCCCGGAGTGTCAGCCATAGTGGTTCCGGCACGTTACAATGGGCCAAGCTACCTTCCGTTAGGTTTGGTTAGGCTTCGTTTGGTAAGGGTAGCTTTAACTCTTGTGCTGTACACTGCTTTTCGGTGGATTTCTGCGCTCCACTGTGCTCTAGTACATCCTGATTGAATCTTTGAAGGGCAGCAATGGCGCTCTCGGCACGTTCGATTGTGTAAGGATATGTTTTGTTATGTTACGAATGGTTAGGTTAGGAGAGGATAACTTTGACTTTAGTACCGCAGTCCGCTGTTATGCATATTTTTGCGCCCTGCAGTGCTCTAATGCTCTCAGCTTTGCTCTGGGTAGGCCAGCAATACCGATCTCGGCACGTTATGTTGAGACAAGTCACGTTCGGTTAGGTTGTGTTAAGCTATGTTTGGTCAGGATAGTCAAAACTTTTGTCCTGTACACTCCTATTCGATGGACTCCTGCGCTCCACTGTGCTGTTGTATGGCCTGCATGTCTCTGGGGAGCGCTGTAAGAGCGGCATAGGCACGTTAGGTTGAGTTAGGCTATGTTTGACTGTATTCTGTTTGATTTGTTTGGGTTTGGGTATCCTTGGCTCTTCTGATATACACTGCGATTCTATGGATTTCTGCGTTTTTCTCACCACTAACGTGTTCTGCCTGGAACTGGGGAGACCAGCAATAGTTGTCGCGCCACGTTAAGTTCAGATTGATTGCGTTTCGTAATGTTGCGGTTGGATGGGTTAGGGGAGGGTAGCCTTGACTTTAGTGCCATAGTTTGCTATCAGGTGGATCTCTGCGCCCTGCTGTGCTCTAATATTTTCAGAGTGGCACCTGGAATGCCAGCAATAGAGGTCTCGGCGCGTTATGTTCAGTCCGGTTACGTTCGGCTAGGTTGGCTTAGGCTAAGTTGGGGTATGATAGCTTTAACTTTTGTGGCGCACAGTACTACTCGCTGGATTTCTGTGCCCCGGTGTGCTCTAGCATGTCAAGAGTGGCTCTAGGGGTGGCAGCAATAACTACCTCGTCCCGTTAGTTTGAGTCATGCTATGTTGAGTTACGTTCCCTTTGTTTCGGATAGGCATTGGTAGCTTTAACTTTTGCGTTGTACACTGCTAATCGATGGTTTTCTGCGCTCTGCTGCGCTCTAGTATGTCCTGCTTGGCTGTTGGGACGTCACCAATACCGGTCTCGCCACGTTAGGCTGAGTCAGGCTAAGCTTGCTTATGTTCTGTTCTTCTAGGTTAAGCTCGGGTTGCATTGATTCTTATGACATACACCACGATTCAATGGACCTCTGCGCTCTACTCTCCGCTCGCGAGTTCTGCTTGGCACCGCAAAGGCTAGCAGTAGCGGCCGCGGCACGTTAGGCTGAGTTAGGTTGCGTTTTGCTTTGTTAAGATTTGTTTGGTTAGGAAGCGCAAGCTTTGACTTTAGTGCAATAGCCTGGTATCAGACGGACTTCTGCGCCCTAGATTGCTCTAGCGCTCCCAGCGTGGCTCTAAGAAGCCCATCAATAGTGGTCTCGGCACGTTGGGTTGTGTTAGGTGTTACATTTCGCGAAGTCACGGTTGGTTACGTTTGGAGAGGATAGCTGTAACTTTATTGCCACAGTCCACTATTAGGCGGATTTCTGCTACCTTCGGCGCTCCAATACCTGAACGTTGGCCCTGGGAAGGCCAGGAATAGTGTCCACTTCTGGTTGCGTTGGGTCCGGTTACGTTCGGTTTCATTGGGTTAAGCTATGCATGGCAATGGTGCCTTCAATTTTTGTGCTGTTCACTGCTATTTGGAGGATTTCTGCGCTCAACAGTGCTCTAGTATGTCCTGCCTGGCGCTGGGAGACCAGCAATTGTCGTCGCGGCACGTTAGGTTGAGTTAGGTTAGGTTTGGTCATGTTACTGCTTGTTATGTTAGGACGCGGAGCATTGTCTTAGTGCTGTTGTCTGCTACCAGGTGGACTTCTGCGTCATGCAGTGCTGTAGTATTTTCATCTTGTGTCTGTGAAGGCCGGCTGGAGTGATCTCGGCACGTTATGTTGTGTCAGGTTACGAGCGGTTATGTTGGGTTAGGCTAAGCTTGGTCAGTATAGCTCTGACTGTTTTGTTGTACACTGCCATTCTGTGGATTTCTGGGCTCCAATGTGCTCTAGTATGTCCTGCATGGCTCTGGGGAGGGCAGCAATAGTGGTCTCGGCACGTTAGGTTTAGTGGGGCAGTTTTGGCTATGTTCTGTTGGCGTGCGTTATGTTTGGGTAGCTTTGACTTTTCTGACATATACTGCGATTCTATGAACTTCTGTGTTGTACTCTCCACGAATGTTTTCTGTATGTCTCTGGTGAGGCCACCAATACGGGTGGCGGCACGTTTGGCTGTGTTACGGTAACTTCGGTTCGGTTCAGGTAGGATATGTTTGGTTAGGATGGCTTTGACGCTTGTGCTATACACTACTATTCGGTGGATTTCTACCCTCTAATGTGCTCTAGTATATTCTGCTTGGCTACCGGGAGACCAGCAGTAGTGTTCTCGGCAAGTTATGTTGAGACATATTTCGTTTGGTTATGTCGCGTTTGGTCAGGTAAGGATAGGATGGCTTAGACTTTTGAACTAGGCACTGCTCTTCGGTGGATTTCTGCGATCTATTCTGATCTAATATGTTCCACTTGACCCTGCGATTGCCGGCACAGGTGGTCTCGTAACGTTAGGTTTAGTTAGGCTACGTTTGGTTACGTCATGTTAGTTTGGGTTAGGTTTGGGTATCTTTGGCATTCTTGTTATGAACTGTTATTCGGTGCAATTCAGCGCTCTACTGTGCTCTACAAAACACTGCTCGAATCTAGGGTGACAGCATCAGTACTCGCAGCACATTGGGTTAAGTTCGGTTGCGTATGGTTGTATTACGTTTGGAAATGTTAGGATAGGATAGATATGACTTCTGTGCTACACAGTGCTATTCGGTGGATTTCTACGCTCCACTGTCCGCTAATACGTTCTGCTTTACTCTGAGGAGGTTGGAAATAGTAGTGTATGCACGTTAGGTTCAGTTATATCCGTTTGGTTATGTCACGTTTGGTTAGGTAATGTTGAGATATCTTAAACTCTTGTGCAATACACAGCTATTCGGTGGCTTTCTGCGCTCTTCAATGCTCTACTGTACTCTGCTAGGCCCTGGGGAGACCAGAAATAGCGGTCGCGGCTCGATAGGTTGAGTCATGTTGCGTTGTGTTGGTTTTGGGTTAGGTTACGTTTGGTCAGGATGGCATTGACTTTTGTGTTGCACGCTGCCATTCGGTGGATCTCTGCTATCTACTGTGCCCTAATATGATCTGCAGTGCTCTGGGGAGGCCAGAAATAGAGGTCTCGCATCCTTAGGTATTGTTATTCTACGTTTGGTTTAGTTAGGATAAGTCACGTTAGGTACTGATATCTTTGACTTCGGTGCTGTACACTGCTATTTGGTGGCCTTCTGCTCTCAGCTGTGCTCTAGCATGTACTGCTTGGCTCTGGGGATAGCAGAAATGCCGGTCTCGGCACGTTAGTTAAAGTTATGCTATGTTTGGCTGTGTCCTGCTGGTTTGCGTTAGGCTTTGGTCGCTTTGACTTTCCTGACATACATGGCGATTATATGGATTACTGCGTTCTATTCTCCACTAACGTGTTCCGCTTGACTCTGATGTGGCCAGCAATAGTGTTCGCGGCACGTTAGGTTAAGTTGGGTTACGTTTTGTTGTGTTACGGTTGGTTAGGTTAGGAGATGGTAGCTGCGACTTCAGTGGTATAGACTGTTATCAGATGGATTGCTGCGCCGTAGGTTGCTCTAATGCCTTCAGCTTGTCTCTGGGGGCCAGCAATAGTGGCGTCTGCACGTTACATTTTGTCAGGTTACGTACAGTTAGGTTGGGTCAGGCTAGGTTTCGTCAGGATTGATTTAACTTTTGAGTTGTACACTGGTATACACTGGGTTTCTGCTCTCTAATGCGATCTAATATTTCCTGCTTTGATCAGGGAGTGCTTGAAATGGTGGTCGCGGCGCATTAGGTTGAGGTAGGTTACGTTCCGTCAGATTAGGTTTGTATGAGATTGTTTAGCATATCTTTGACTTCCGTGCCATACATTACGTTCTATGGACCTCTACCTCCTACCTCACCTCTGGAATGCCTTGTTTGGCGGTGGGGAGCCCAGCAACTGTGGCGTGCGATCGTTAGATTGTGATTGGTTACGCTTGATTATGTTAGGTTTGGTCTGGTAAGGTAAGGGTATCTCCTACTTTTTCGCTGTGCACAGCTATTCGGACGATTCCAGAGCGCTACATGGCTCTGCCATACTCGGCTTAGCTCTCGTGAGGCCAGCAGTGACTTTCTTGGCACGTCGTCCTGGGTCACGTTACGTCTGCATATGATACGATTGGTTAGGTTAGAACATGGTAGCTTTGACTTTTGAGATACACACTGCTATTCGGACGATTTGAGTGCACTCGATTACTCTACTATGCTCCGCTCGACACCTGGGATACCAGCAATAGCGGTCGTGGTACTATAGGCTTTGCTCGGTTACGTTTGGCAAGGTTAGGTTAGATTACGATTGGTCATGATGGCTTCGACTTTTGTGTTGTACACTGCTATTTGGGGGCTTTCTGCGCTCTACAGTGCTCCAGTATACTCTGCTTCGCTCCCGGGATGGGAGCAATAGTGCCCATAGCACGTTAGGTTTAGTTATGTTTCGTTTGGTTAGGTTAGGTTAGGTAAAGTGAGATTAGGGTAGCTTTGACTTTCGTGCTATGCACAGGTGTTCGGTGGGTTCCTGCGATCCACTGTGCTCTACTCTAATTTGCTCACCCTGGCGAGGCCAGCAATATTGGTTGCGGCACGTTAAGTTGGGTTCTTCGTACGTTAGGTTAGGTTATGTTAGATTGGGTTAGGTTTGGATATACATTGGCTTTTCTGCTGTTCACTGCGACTGTATTCATTTCTGCGCCCTACAGTCCTCCATATGTACTGCTTGGTGCTGCGGAGGTCTGCAATAGAGGTGGCGGCACATTATGTTTGGTTACGTCGCGTTTGGTTAAGTTAGGTTAGGTAAAGGTTGGTTAGGAGAGCTTTGACTTTTGCGCTGTACACTGCTATTGGGTGGATACCTGCGCCCTACGTAGCTCTACTATACTCTGCTCGACTTTGGGGGGGACAGTAATAGTGGTCTCGGCACTACAGGTTGAGACGGGATACGTTTGGTTAGGTTATGTTTGCCCTGGTTAGGTTTGGGTATCTTCGACTGTCGAGATGTACACTGCGACTCTATGGACACCTTCGCTCTACTTACCTCTATCATTCTCTGCTTGCTTCTGGTGAAGCCGGCAATAGTGGTCGCGGCGCGTTAGGCTGATTTATGTTACGTTCGGTTAGGTTAGGTTAGGTTATGTTTGGGTCAGGATAGCTTTGACATTTGTGCTGTACACCAACACTCGGCGGATTTCTACGGTCTACATTGCTCTACAATGCTCTGCTCGACTCTGGGGAGTCCACTAATAGTGGTCTAGCCACGTTATGTCGAGCCACGCTTGGATAGCTTTGACTCTCATGTTACAAACTGCTTTTCGGTGGATTTCTGCACTCTACTGTGCTCTGATAAGATCAGCTTGGCCCTGGGAACGCCAGCCATAGTGGTATCGGCACGATATATTTAGTTAGGCTACGTTTGGTATGCTAAGCTACGTAAGGTTAGGTTTGGATATCTTTGACTTTTGTGCTTTGCAGTGCATTGCGGCGGATTTCTGCACACTACTGTGCTCTAGTAAATTCTGGTATGCCCTGGGGAGGTCAGAAATAGTGCTCTAGGCACGTTAGGCTAAGTTAGGTTACGTTTGGTTATGTTATGTTTGGTTATGTTAGGCTAGGATAGCTTTGACTTTTGTGGTACAAACTGCTTTTCGGTGGACCTCTGCGCACTGCTGTGATCTTGTATGCTCTGCTTTGCTCTGGGGATGGCAGAGATAGCGGCCGAGGCCTATTAGCATAAGTTGTGTCACGTTTGATTATGTTGTGTTTGCTTGGATCGGATTTGTATAGCCTTGACTCTTCTGCTACACCCTGCGACATATGGACTCCAGCGCTCTCCTGTACTATAGTTTGTCCAGCTTGACTTTGTGGAGGCCAGCAACACTGGTTACCACACGATAGCTTGAGATGGATTACGTTTGGTTAGGTATGGTTGGGTTGGTTCTGGAACGGATTGCTTTGACTCTTGTGATCAACACTGCCATTCTGTGTACTTCTGCGCTCTAATGTGCTCCTTCATAATCTGCTTGTCCCTGGGGATGACAGCAACGATGGTTGCGCTGTGTTACGTTTGGGTAGGTAGGGTTAGGTTAAGTTTGGTAGGAATTGCTTTGGCTTTTCTGCTACACGCTGCTTTTCGATCAATATCAGCGCTCCGGGTTGGTCTACTGGCATCCGCTTGTCTCTGAGTGGTCAGAAATGGTGGTCCTCGCACGTTATGCTGAATTACGCTTCGTTAGGTTAGGTTAGGTTAGGTTAGGTTTGGTCAGGATATTTTTGAATTTTCTGCTATAAATAGCAATGCGGTCGATTCCTGCTCTCTACGTTCCTCTAATATGTTCTGCTTGGCGATGGGGAGGGCAGTAATAGTGGTCGCGGGACGATAGGTTGACCAGTGATACGTGAGTGTATGTTGCGATTGATTATGTTACGAGGGGATTGCCCTGACTTCTGACCTGTACACTGCTACTCGGTGGATGTCTGCGCTCGACTGTGCTCTAATATGATCAGCTTGGCTCTGGAAACGCCAGCAACAGTGGTATCGGCACGTTATGTCTAGTTAGGCTACGTTTGGTAAGCTAAGGTGAGTAAGGTTGTGTTAGGACATCTTTGACTTCTCTGCTGTTCATGCCATTCTATGGACTTCTGCTCTCTACACTCCTGTAATACGTTCTGCTTGGCGATGGAGAGTTCAGCAATAGTGGGCACGGCTCATTAGATATAGTTAGTTTACGTTTCGTTTGTACAGGACGAGTCATATTAAGACAGGATTCCTTTGACTTGTGTGCAATACACTGCTATTAGGTGGCTTTCTGCGCTCTACTCTGCTACATTATGCTTTGCTTGTCGCTAGGTAGTCCGGCAACGCTGGTGCCGTCACGCCAGCTTGAGTTAGGTTACGTTCCTTTATATAAAGTTTTGATTTGTTATTATAGGTTAGAATTCACTTTCGTGCTGTATACTGCTGTTCGATGCATTTGTACGCACTACATTTATCTACTATACTCTGCACGACTCCGGGGAGGCCTGTAATAGTGGTATCGGCACGTTACGTTGAGTTAGTCTGCGTTTGATTAGGTTATGTTACTTTGGGCCAGGTTCCGGTTCCTTTGACTTTCGTGGCATGAACTGTTTTTCGGTGGTATTCTGTGCTCTACTTTGCTCTAGTATGCTCTGTTTGGTTCTGGGTAGGACAGCAGTGGTATTCTAGGTACGTTATGCTTAGTTCGGCTACGTACGGTTAGGTAAGGTTAGGACAGCTTAGGCTACGACATCTTCCACTTTTGTGCTGCACCTTCCAATGCGGTGGATTACTGCGCTTTACTGAGCTCTAATATGCCCTACTTGGCGCTGCGGATGCCAGCAATGGTGGTCTCTGCACGTTAGGCTTAGATGGGCTTCGTTCGGCTAGGTTATGTTATGTCACGTTGGGTCAGTATATCTTTGTCTTTTGTGCTTTGGATTTCAGTGCCGCGAATTTCTGCGCTCTCCTGTGCTCTATCATATTCTGTTTTGCTCTGCGGAGGTCAGCAGCAGTGGTTTAGGCACGTTAGTTTGAGTCAGGTTACGTTTGTTCTCGCAATGCTTGGTCATGTTAGGATAAGATAGCTCCGACATTTGTGTTATACGCTGCTGTACAGATGATTTCGGCGCTCTACTGTGCTCTCATATGCTCTGCAGGGCTGTGTGGATGCTAGCAATAGTGACCTCGGCTCGTCAGGCGCAGTTAGGTTACGCTTCGTTTGGTTCGGGTAGGCTATGTGTGGCTTCGATGGCAT
>NW_016909215.1:13138-14291 GCF_001483705.2 Eufriesea mexicana | reverse complement strand
TCATGCCATTCTATGGACTTCTGCTCTCTACACTCCTGTAATACGTTCTGCTTGGCGATGGAGAGTCCAGCAATAGTGGGCACGGCTCGTTAGATTTAGTTAGTTTACGTTTCGTTTGTATAGGACGAGTCATATTAAGACAGGATTCCTTTGACTTGTGTGCAATACACTGCTATTAGGTGGCTTTCTGCGCTCTACTCTGCTACATTATGCTTTGCTTGTCGCTAGGTAGTCCGGCAACGCTGGTGCCGTCACGCCAGCTTGAGTTAGGTTACGTTCCTTTATATAAAGTTTTGATTTGTTATTATAGGTTAGAATTCACTTTCGTGCTGTATACTGCTGTTCGATGCATTTGTACGCACTACATTTATCTACTATACTCTGCACGACTCCGGGAAGGCCTGTAATAGTGGTATCGGCACGTTACGTTGAGTTAGTCTGCGTTTGATTAGGTTATGTTACTTTGGGCCAGGTTCCGGTTTCTTTGACTTTCGTGGTATGAACTGTTTTTCGGTGGTATTCTGTGCCCTACTGTGCTCTAGTATGCTCTGTTTGGTTCTGGGTAGGACAGCAGTGGTATTCTAGGTACGTTATGCTTAGTTCGGCTACGTACGGTTAGGTAAGGTTAGGACAGCTTAGGCTACGACATCTTCCACTTTTGTGCTGCACCTTCCAATGCGGTGGATTACTGCGCTTTACTGAGCTCTAATATGCCCTACTTGGCGCTGCGGATGCCAGCAATGGTGGTCTCTGCACGTTAGGCTTAGATGGGCTTCGTTCGGCTAGGTTATGTTATGTCACGTTGGGTCAGTATATCTTTGTCTTTTGTGCTTTGGATTTCAGTGCCGCGAATTTCTGCGCTCTCCTGTGCTCAATCATATTCTGTTTTGCTCTGCGGAGGTCAGCAGCAGTGGTTTAGGCACGTTAGTTTGAGTCAGGTTACGTTTGTTCTCGCAATGCTTGGTCATGTTAGGATAAGATAGCTCCGACATTTGTGTTATACGCTGCTGTACAGATGATTTCGGCGCTCTACTGTGCTCTCATATGCTCTGCAGGGCTGTGTGGATGCTAGCAATAGTGACCTCGGCTCGTCAGGCGCAGTTAGGTTACGCTTCGTTTGGTTCGGGTAGGCTATGTGTGGCTTCGATGGCAT
>NW_016909215.1:9133-11079 GCF_001483705.2 Eufriesea mexicana | reverse complement strand
TGCTATTCGGTGGATGCCTGCGCTCTGCTGTGATCTGCTATAATCTGCCCGACTCTGGGGAGGACAGCAACAGTGGCCACGGCGCTATACGTTCAGTTATGTTACGCTTGGTTGTGTTACTTTTGGATGGGTTAGGAGAGGTTAGCATTCACTTTTGTAATTTACTCTGCCATCCGGTTAATTTCTGCGTTCTACATTGCCCTACTACGCTCTGCTCGTATATGGAGAGGACAGAAATAGTGGTCTCGGCAGGTTAGGTTTGGTTAGGCTGCTTTTGGGTAGGTTATGCTAGACTGGGTTATGTATGGGTCGCTATGACTTAAGATGTATACACAATTTTTCGGTGTATTCAAGCGCTCTGCTGTGTTCCGGTATGCTCTAGTTGGCTCTGGGCTGGCCAGTGGTAGTTGTCTATGCCCTTTCGCTTGAGATTGATTACGTACGATTATGTTACGTTTGGTTACGTTAGGACAGGGTAGCTTAGACTTTTGTGCTATACACAGCTTTTCGGTGGGTTTCTGTGCTATACAATGATCTAATATGGTCTGTTTCGCTCTGTGGAGGCCAGCAGTAATAGTCTTGGCACCACTTGTTGAGTCATGCTACGTTCGGCTTCGTTAGGTTAGAACAGGTTAGGTTAGGATATCTACCACTTCTGTGGTATACACTGCAATGCGCTGTGTCACTGCGATTTACTGTGCTCTAGCATATTTCGACTGGCAACGTGGAGGGCAGTAATAGTGGTCTCGGCACGTTCGGATGAGTCATGTTACGCTTGTTTACGTTATATTTGTTAAGGTTTGGAAGTATAGCTACGGCTTTTGTGCTACACAATGCTATACGGTCAATTTCTGCGCTCTACTGTACTCCCACATGTTCTGCATGGCTCTGGGGATGCCAGCAATAGAGGACCCCGCACGTTAGGTTCGGTTATGTTACGTTTGGCTTGGCTAGGTTGGGCAATGTCTGGTTAGGATAGCTTTCACTTTTGTGCTATACACCGCTATTCGGTCGATATCTGCGCTCTGCATTGCTCTACAAGCCTAGGCTTGTTTCTGGGGAGGCCAGCCGCAGCGGCCGTGGTACGATAGGCTGAGTGAGGTTGCGTTCGGTTATGTTACGTTTTGTTGCGACAGGATATGCTAGCTCAGACTTATTTGCTGTAGTTTGCTCTTCGGTGGATTTCTGCGCCCTATTGTGCCCTAATATGCTCTACTTTGCTCTGAGGAGGTCAGCAATTGTTGTCGTCGCGCGATTGGTTTTTTTTATGTTACGCAAATTTATGTTACGTTAGGTTATGTTTGTCCATGGTGGCTTCGACTTTTGTGCTATACACTGCTATTCGGTGGAATTGGGCGCTGTTCTTCGCTCTAGTATGTTCTGACTGGCTCTGGGGAGGCCAGCAATAGATACCTCGGCTGGTTAGGTTCAGTCACTCTACGTTTGGATAGGTTAGGTTAGGTGTTGTTTCGTTATGATGGCTTTGACCTCTGTGCTGTACACTGCTGTCCGTGGATATCTGCGCTCTACTGTGCTCTCATATGTTGTGCCTTGCTCTGTGGAGGACAGAAACATTTGTGTATGCCCGTTAGTTACAGTTAGGTTATATTTGGTTAGGTTATGTTAGCATGTGTTATGCTTGGATATCTCCGACATTTCTACCATACACTGGCATACTATTGATCTCTTCTGTGGACTCTTCTCCCGCATGTTCTGCTTGGGGACGGGCGTGACAGCTCTAGTGGTCCTGGCACGTCGGGTTGCGTTAGGTTACGTTATGGTAGGTTACGTTTGTATATGTTAAGTTACGTTTGGTTATGTTAGGAAAGGATATCTTCGACTTTTGTGCCGCACACTGCTATTCGGCGGCTTCCTGCGCTCATCGTTGCTCTAATAGACTCTGCTCGACATTTGGGAGACCAGCAATATCGATCATGACACGTTAT
>NW_016909215.1:0-1592 GCF_001483705.2 Eufriesea mexicana | reverse complement strand
TCCAGTTTGTCCTGCTTGGCTCTGTGGGCGCATGTAATGGCGGTCTCGGCGCGTCAGGTAGTGATATGTTACGCTTGCTTAGGTCACGTTAGCTTTGGCTAGGTTTGGTTAGCTTCGTCTTCTCTGTTATTCACTGCGATTCTATGGATTTCCGCGCTCTACTCCCCTCTTTACGTTATGCTTGGCTCTGCAGATGCCAGCAATATTGGTCGGGTCACGTTAGATCGACTTAGGTTACGTCTCGCTTTGTTACGTTTGGCCATGGTATGAGGGGATATCATTGACTCTTGCGCTATACACAGTTTTTGGGTGTACTTCCGCTCTATTCCGTTCTCTAATACGCTCTGTCTTCCTCTGCGGAGGCCACTAACCGTCGTCTCGGCAGGTTAGGTTATGTTAGGCTACGTTTGGTTTGGTTAGGTTGGTTTGGGTTTGGTTTGGATAGCTTTGGCGCTCGTGGTATACACTATTATCCGGTGGATGTCCGCGCTCTACTGTACTCTACTATACTCTGCTCGACTCTGGTGAGGACACTAATAGTGTTCTCGTCAGTCTTGGTTGAGTTTGGTTACATTCGGTTAGATTTTGTTTGCTTGGGTTAGGTCCGGATAGCATTGACCTTCTTGGCATAGACTGTTACTCGGTGGTTTCTGCGCTCTACAGAGCTCTGCTGTGCTCTGCTCGAATCTGGGGTGGACATCATTAGTGGCCGTGACGAAATAGGTTGAGATATGTTACGCTTTGTTATCCCAGGTTGGTGTAAGTTTGGTTATGACGGCTTTGACTTTCGTGCTACACACTGCTACTCGGTGGGCTTCTGCTATCCACATTGCACTACAATACTCTGTTCGACTCTGGGCAGGCCAGCAGTTGTGGCCGTAACACGAAAGGTTGGGTCATGTTACGTTTGGTCAAGTTAGATTCGGTTAGGGTAGGGGATGTTAGCACGGACTTTTGGGTCTCACACTGACATTCTGCAAATTTCTGCGCTCTAAACTGCCCCAAATATGCGCTGCTTTCCTCTGAGGGGGCCAGCAGTGGTGGACTAGCCAAGTTAGGCTGGGTTACCCACCGTTTGGTTAGGCTAGGCAAGATTAGGTTAGGTTAGGATAGCTATGGCTCTTGCGCTACACACTGCAATCCTCTGCACTACTTTGATATACTGCGCTCTATGATATTCAGCCTGCCTGCGGGGAAGCCAGCTATAGTGCTCGCGACACGTTTTGTTTAGCTATTCAACGTTTGGCTTGGGTCGGTTAGGTCTGGCTTGGTTAGGATTGCTTTGACTCTTGTGCAGGACACTGCTATTAGTTGTACTTCTGCGCTCTATTGCGATCTAATATTCTATGCTTGGCTATGGGGAGGCCAGCAGCAGTGGTCTCGAAACGTTAGGCTGTGTTATGTTGTGTTTGCTTATGTAACTCCTGGCATTATTGTGATAGAATTGCTTTGACTTTTGTGCTATACACCGGTGCAGAGTGGATTTCTGCGCTCTACTGTACTCTCATATATTCTGATTGGCTCAGGCAAGACCAGCATCTGTGGTCCTGACACGTTAGGTTGAGCATGGTTACGCTTGGTTAAGTTACGTT
>NW_016909214.1:0-1953 GCF_001483705.2 Eufriesea mexicana | reverse complement strand
CATACAGCCGCACATCCATACGTCCACCAATCCATACATCCATAGATCCATACATCCATACATTTATATTTCCATACATATATACATCCATTCATCAATACATCCATATATCCACCATCCATATATCCATAAATCCATCCACCCATACATCCATACATATACATATCAATCCATCCATACATCCATATATATACTCATCCATACGACCATGCATCCGTTCATCCGTCCATCCATTCCTCAGACCTTCCATACATACATTCATCCATACAGCCGTCCATCCGTACTTCCACCCATCCATACGTCCACCGATCCATACATCCATCCATCCATACATCAATCCACTAATCCGTCCATCTACCCATCCATACATCCATACTTACATCAATACGTACATCTAAACATACACCAATACATTCATCCGTACATGCATCCATACGTACAACCTTACATACAACCATACATACATCCATACATACATCCTTACAAACACACATATATACATTCATGCACACAACCATACATACATCCATACAGACATCCGCCCATACATCCATCCATTCATACATCCATACATTTTTACATCCATACATCCATTCATCCGTAGATCCGTCCATCCATACATCTATCCATCCATACATCCATCTATCGATACAGCCATCCATCCATACACCCATCCATCCATACATCCATCCTTCCATTCATCCATCCATCCATACATCCACCCATCCATACATGATTCGATTCATACATACATCCATCCATACATCCACCCACCAACCCAACCATCCATCCATACATCCATACATACATCAATAAATCCATCCATGCATACATCCGTGTACACAAAAGCACACACATCCATGCATACATCCATACGTACATCCATACATCAGTTCATCCATCCATCCTTACTTCAATCTATACATTCACCAAATCCATCCATACAGCCATCCATCCATCCATCCGTACATCAATCCACCAACCCAACCATCCATCCATCCATGCATCCATACATACTCCCGTGCATACATCCATAGATATTTCCATACATACATCCGTACATATGTGAATACATCTATCCATCCATACCTCAATCCAGCCATTCATCCAACCATCCATACAGAAATTCGTCAATACACACATTCATCCATACGTCCACCAATCCATCCATCCATCCATCCATGCATCCATACACACATCAATACACAGATTCATACACTCACGCATATATTCGCCCATACATACATCCATACAAACATTCTTACATACATCCATACATACATCCATACATACATCCATGCATACATCGATACGTACATCCATACGAACATCCATACGTACATCCGTTCTTCCGTCCATCCTCCCATCCAGTCATCCACCCACATATGCATATATCCATGCATCCGTACATCCATACATGCGTACATCCGTACATCCATACATGCATACATCCATACGTACATAACTCAAATACATCCGTACATTCAAACATGTACATAACTCAAATACATCCATACCTTCAAACATCCATACATACGTACATCCATACATTCGTACATCCATCCGTCCACACATGCAACCATCCATACATCAATGCATCCACACACCCATACACCAAAAAATCCATCCACTCATACACTCATCCATCCATACATACATCCAAACATACATCCATACATACATCCATACATACATCAATTCATACATACATGCATACGTACACCCTTACATACACCCATACATACATCCATAATTCCGTACATCCGTCCATTCATACCTCAATCCATCCATACATCCATCCATCCATACAGCCATCCATCCATATGTACATCCACCCATCCATCCATCTTTCCATACATCCATCCATCCTTACATCTTCCCATCCATACATCCAGCCATCCATACATACATCGGTCCAAAAATCTATCCATTCATACAGCCATCCAGTTATAC
>NW_016909213.1:0-494 GCF_001483705.2 Eufriesea mexicana | reverse complement strand
CAAGTACAGCCATCTACTTGCCAGAGAATATGTCTATTCAATATCTGTAACCTGTTATAGCTTGGTGAATGTGAAAGATCGCCTAACGCCTTCAATCCAATGGCAAGCACAGCCATCTACTTGACAGGGAATAGGTCTATTCAAAATCTATAACCTCTTATAGCTTGGTGAATAGATCGCCTAACGCCTTCCATCCAATGGCAATTACTGCCATCTACTTGCCAGAGAATAGGGCTATTCAAGTTCTATTATCTGTTATAGCTTGGTGAATACATCGCATAACGCCTTCAATCTAATGGCAAGTACAGCCATCTACTTGCCAGAGAAAAAGCCTATTCAAAATACATAATCTGCTATAGATTGGTTAATAGGTCGCCCAACGCCTTCAATCCAATGGCAAGTACAACTTCAACTTGCCAGAAAATAGGTCTAATCAAAATCTATAACATGTTACAGCTTGGTGAATACATCGCCTAACGCCTTCAATCCAATGG
>NW_016909212.1:186205-188005 GCF_001483705.2 Eufriesea mexicana | reverse complement strand
GGCAAGCTCTTCGAGCGCGTTCTAGCTGCCCGCCTCCGAGAGCATTTAACGGACGTGGGTCCCTATCTCAGCGTCAGCCATTTCGGATTCCAGCATGGTCGGTCGACAATCGACGCGATCAAGCGCGTTCGAATCCTGTCGGAGGCTGCCGTCGACCGTGGCGGAGTGGTGCTGGCGGTCGGTGTGGATATCGCCAACGCCTTCAACACCCTGCACAGGGCCGCCATCCGGTGTGCCCTGTTGTACCACAGGGTTCCCCAATACATGATGGCGGTGATCGGCGACTATTTGGCGGAGCGCTCGATCGAGTATCCCGGACGATACTCGACCGTCGTGCGTGCGACGAACTGCGGGGTTCCACAGGGATCGGTACTCGGACCGATCCTCTGGGACCTCGCGTACGACGCTGTGTTGCTCAATCCCCTTCCCCGCGGCCTGAGCCTGACGTGTTACGCGGACGACACGCTGGTGATGGCCGCCGGGTCGAGTTGGGAGGAGGCCACGCTGCGCGCGGAAAGCGGCGTGGCCCTCGTCGCGAATAGCATCCAGCGGCTAGGGCTGTGCATATCCCCCGAGGCGACCGTGGCAATGTGGTTTTGCCATCGGTACCAAGGGTAGCCGCCTAAGTCCCTGATGCGCGTGGGGAACGTCGTGGTCGAGGTACGGGACCGGATGAAATACCTCGGTCTCCTCCTCGATAGCCACTGGAAATTCGACGAACATTTTCTCGCGCTGGAACCACGCCTGGAAGGTATGGCGGGGGCGCTATGTCGCCTGCTACCCAACCTGGGAGGGCCAGACGGGAGGGTGCGCCGCCTCTACACAGGAGTCGTTCGCTCGGTGGCACTTTACGGGGCTCCGATCTGGGCGAACGACCTGGTCGCCAGTCCGCGCAGTCTGGCGATTCTCCGGCGAGTCGCTCGCAGGATGGCGATCAGGGTCGTGCGCGGTTACCGCACGATATCCCACGAGGCGGCGATGGTCCTGGCAGGTGTCCCGCCATTCGAACTGCAAGCGGCGGGGGTGGCCGGTATCTACGGTCTCCTACACGCTGGCGGCGGCGGTGCTCCTGAAGAGGGGTCCATTTCGTTGTGGCGAAGGGTTCGAGAGTCTTTGATGACCGCCTGGCGAGCTCGGCTGAGGAAGCCGAGTAGCCGGCGGCACCGGGTGATCGAGGCTGTGCTCCCCGTGTTGGATGCATGGGGGCGCAGCGGCAGCCGGCACACATTCCGCCTGACACAGGTGCTAACCGGGCACGGGTGCTTCGGGGAGTACCTGTGTCGTATCGGGCGGGAACGTGACACGCGGTGTCATCACTGCGGGGAAGGGCGGGACACGGCGCAGCACACGCTGGAGGAATGTCCGGCGTGGGCTCGCGAGCGCCGGGTACTGTGTCGCGCGGTGGGTAGGGACCTTTCGCTCTCAGTCGTCGTGGCGCGGATGACGGAGGGCTTAGGTGAGTAGCGTGCGGTGGCCTCCTTCTGCGAGGCGGTTATGCTACAGAAGGAGGCAGCGGAGAGAGCCCGCGAGCGTAGCGCGTGCTCCTCGCGCGTAGGGCGGCTGATGCTGCAAGCGCGGCGCCGGTGGGCGGCGCGCACACTGCCGGATGTGTTAACGCGTTAGAGCTCCGCCTTCGCGAGCGACCATGTGACTACGGCCGGGGAGACCGTCTCTCTCTCCCGTTGTAACCTAGGTCAGGGTGACCACGAGCTGACGTGTGGGGGCCCGTCAGTTCGAGAGACCGTGGTGTGGGCGCGCGGCGTCGCGTGATGGTCGCGCGGCGTCCGCAGGTTATGCGTG
>NW_016909212.1:157406-184733 GCF_001483705.2 Eufriesea mexicana | reverse complement strand
TGTTGTGTTCGTGTGAGTGTGTGTGTGTGTGTGTGTGTGTGCCTGTAAACGACCCGTCTCGCGCGCATGGACATGATCGTTTCGGGTGCGATTACTCGTCGCGCCGGGAGGGAACTGCGGTTGCTTCGCGGGGGCGTCCTGGCAATTGCGTCGCCGCGAAGTCCAGGGCGCACCGAAATGCGAAGGGCTGGCCATCGTGGGGGTTTTAGTGGTTAAAAATCCCACATAACCCCGCCCCCTCCCCTAAGGGGGCCGGTTGTCTTTGGAAGATTTCCCCCACGTGAAAAAAAAAAAAAAAAGGGAGGCATAGACTTTTGTGCTATACACTGCTATTCGTTGAATTTCTACCGTCTGCGTAAGTCTACTATTCTCTGCACGACTCTTTGGAAGCAAGCAATACTTGTCGTGGCATATTGGGCTGAGTTATGTTACGTACGGTGACGTTACGTTTTATTAGGTTAGGAGAGGGTAGCTTTCATTTTCTTCCGTTGTGTTTATTTATTCTAGGTTCGGTTAGGTTAGGTTAGGTCGGGCTATGTTAGAATATTTTTTATTCTTGTGCTTTCTTCTGCAATTTGGTGGCTTTCTGCGCTCTACAATGCCCCAGCATGTGCTGTTTGCTTCCGTGGCGGCTGGCAATACTGGTCCCGGCACGTTAGGTTGAGTAATGACACTTTCGGTTGTTACGGTTGGTGTGGCTTAGGATAAGATAACATGGACTTCCGTGCTACACACTGCCATCCTCCGATTTCTACGCTCCACTGCGTTCTAATATTTGCTGCTTGGCCCTGGGAAGGGCAGCAATGGTGGTCTCGGCGCGTTAGGTTGAGTTTGGTTACGTTTTGCTAGGTTAGGGTAGGAAGTCTTGGTCAGGGTTTCCTTGACTTTCGTGCCATACACGTCCATTCGGTGGATTTCTGGTTCCGCTATGCTCTAATGTGCTTTGCTTTGCTCTGGGGAGACCAGCAATACCAGTATCTTCACGTCATATTGAGTTACGCTGTGTTTGGGCAGTTAAGGTTAGTTCAGGTTAGGTTAGGAGATCATCGACCTTTGTGCTATACTCTGCTATTCGGTGAATTCCTGCGTTCTGCTGTGATCCAGTATTTTCTGTTTGGCACTGGGGAGGCCAGTTGTAACGGTCTTTGCGCGGTAATTTGGGTTCACCTAAGTTTCGTTAGGTTACGTTGGCTTGGGTTAGGCAATGGTGGCACTGACTTCGTGGTATAAACAGTTGTTAGGTGGATCTCCGCGCTCTGCTGGTATCTACTGCATTCTGGTTATCCCTCGGAGTCCAGCAATAGTAGTCGCGGCACGTTATGTTGAGATAGGCTACGTTTGTTTATGTTACGTTGGTTTGTCTTAGGTTAGGGTATCTTTGACTTTTGCGCTGTACACTGCAGTCTGGTGGACTTTTGCGGTGTACTATGCATTAGTTTATTCTGGTAGACTCTGGGGAGGCAAGTAATAGTGACATTGGCACGTCAGGTTGGGATAAGCTTCGTTTGGTTCTGTTCGGTGAGCATTGGTTATGTTAGGGTAGCTTAGTCTTTTCTGCAGTACACTACGCTTCTGTGTATTTCTGCGCCCTACTGTGCCTATCATATTCAGATTGTCCCTGGGAACGGCGGCAACAGTGATCGCGGCACGTTAAATTCATTTATGTTACGTTAGGTTAGGTTAGGTTTGGCAGGGTTATCTTTGACTTTTGTGATATAGACAGCAATGGGGTTGATTTCTGCGCCCTATTGTGCTCTAGTATATTCTGCTTGGCTCTGCGTAGGCCAGCAATAGTGGTCTTGGCACGTTAATTTGACTTAGTCTACGTTTAGTTAGGTTAGGAGGGGATAAGTATAACCTTTGTGGTATAGACTGCTTTTCGGTAGATTCCTGTGCTCAACGTTCCACTACTATACTCTGCTCGCCTCTGGGGAAGCGTGCGATAGTGGTCGTGGCACGATATGTTATGTTATGTTACGTTCGGTTAGGGCACGTTAGACTTTATTTGTCTAGGAAGGCTATGACTCTTGTGCCATACACTTCCATTCGGTGGATTCCTGCCATCTACCGCGCCCTAACAAGTTTTGCTTGGCTCCGGGTAGGAAAGTAATAGTGGTCCCTTGTCGTTAGGTTTTGGTAGGCTACGTCCCGTTTGGTTAGTTTGTGTCATGTTAGGTTGGGATACCTTTGGCTTTTGTGCTACAAGCTGCTGTTTGATGTCTTTCTGCGCCCTTCTGCGCTGTAGAGTTTTCTGCTTGGCTCTGGGGTCGCCAGCAATAGCGGTATCGGCTGCTTATTCTGTGTTATGCTAGGTTCGGCTATGTTTCGATTGGTTAGGTTAGGAGAGGATAGCTTCTACTTTTGAGCAGTACACTGCTACCCCGTGGATCCCTGCGATCTACTGTGCTCTCATATTTTCAGCTTGACTCTGAGAAGGCCAGCAATTGTGGTCTCGGCACGTTATGTTTGTTTAGGCTACGTATGATTAGGTTGGGCTAGGTCAGGTTAGGTGGGGATATCTACGACTTCTGTTCTTTACTCTGCAATGCGGCAGGTTTATGGGCTCTACTCTGCTACGGTATATTCTGCTAGGCTTTGGGGAGGTCTGCAAAAGCGGTCTAGGCACGTTAGGTAGAGATAGGTTGCGTTTGGCTATGTTACGTTTCGATACGTTGGATCAGGATGTCTCCGAATATTGCACCGTACACAGCTATTTCGTGGATTTCTGCGCCATACATTTCTGTACCAATCTCTGCTCGACTGTTGGCGGGCAGGGAATTGTGGTGGTGGCACTTTGGTTTCACTATTGTTACGTTTTGTTATGTTAGGCTACGTTATGTATGATTAGGATGGGTTTGACTTTTGTGCTCTACTCTGCTGTTCGGTGGATTTCAGGGCTCCACTCTGCCCCAACATGCTCTGCTTGGCTGTACGAAGGCCATCAACAGCGGTCTCGGCGTGTTACGTTGAGTTAGACTGTGTTTGGTTATGCTAGGTTTGGTCAGGTTAGGTAAGGATACCTTTGGTTTTTGTGCTCTACACTGATATTCGATGGATTTCTGCTCTCTAATGAGCTATAATAAGCTCTGCTTGGCTCTGGGAGGCCAGCAATATTGGTCTTCTCACGATGTGTTGAGTTACTCTACGTTTGGATAGGTTAGGTTAGGTTAGGTTATGTCAGCTTATGTTCTACCTTTGTGCTATACAATGCTGTGCTGTGGACTTCTGGGCTCTGCTGTCCTCTAGCATATTCTGCTTGGATCTGGGGTGTCCAGCAATGGTGATCTCTGCACGGTTAGTCTCTGCACGTTAGGCTGATCAATGCCACGCTTTGTTATGTTACGTTTGGTGAGGCTAGGATAGGGCTGTTTAGACGTCTGTGATATAAACTGCTTTCTTCCAATTTGTGCGCTCCACTGCTTTCTAACAGTTTCTGCTTGGCTGTGTGGTGGCCAGTGATAGTGGTCCCTGCTCGTTAGGTTGAGTCATATTACGTTCCGTTAGGGTGGGTTAGGAAGGCTTGGTTAGGATTTCTTCGACTTTGGCGCTATACACTTCTATTCCGTGCATTTCTGCGCTCTGCATTGATTTACTATGCTCTGCTCGTCTCTGGGTAGGCGAGCAATAGAGGGTACGGCACGTTAGGTTGTGTTAGGTTACGTTAGGTTAGGTTAGGTTAGGTTAAATGTTGTTAGGATAGCTTTGACTTTCGTGCCATACTGTGTTATTCGGCGTATTCCTGTGATCAATTGTGCTCTATTACTTTCTGCTTGGCTATGAGGAGCTCGGCGTCAGCGGTCGCTGCACGTTATGCTGAGAACTGCTACGATCGTTTAAGACAGGTTAGGCCTGTTTATGCTACAATATCTGCGACTTTTGTGCTATACACTGCTAATCATTCCTGCCTTCCACTGTTCTCTACTGTGTTCTGCTTGTCTCTGGGAGGCCAGCAATAGTGGTCGTGGCACGTTCGTTTTATTCAAGTCACGTTTGGTTATGTTAGGTGTGGTTAAGCATGGATTGGATGACTTTGACTTTTGTGCTATGAAATGCTATTCGGTGGATCTCTGCGCTATACTGTGCTGTAGCATAATCTGCTTGTCTCTGGAGAGGCCAGCAATCGTGGTCCTGGCACGTTAGGTTGCGTTATGTTACGTTTGGTCATATTACGATTTGCTAGGGTAGGAGGTGGTGCCTTTGACTTTTACCTGTACACTGTTATTCGGTGGATACCAGCGCTCTAAAGTGCGCCACTTCGTTCTGCTTGTCACAGGGAATGCCAGCAATACTGCTCTCGGTAAGTTATGTTGAGTTGTGTTACGTTTGGTTATGTTACGATTTGTTAAGTTAGGTTGGGACGGCTTTACCTTTTGTGCTATACAACGCTTTCGGGTGGAATTCTGCGCTCTACTGTGCTCTAATATGTTCGGCTTTGCTCAGAGTAGGTCAGCAATATCGGTTTAGGCACGTTAGATTGAGTTATGTTACGTTCTGTTATGTTTTATTTGGATAGGATAGGCTAGGATAGCTTTGACATTTGTGATATACACTGCTATTTCGTGGATGTCGGTGCTCTGCTGTGATCTAATATTCTCTGTCTTGCTCTGCGGAGGACAGAAATGGTAGCCGTGGCACACTAGGCTAAGATATTCTACGCTTGGTTAGGTCGGGTTATGTCAGGCTAGGTTATAATGTCTTTGACTTCTGTTCTGGACACTGCTTTTCGGCTGATTTCTGCGCTCAACTGTGCTCTACCATGTTTCGCTTGGCGCTGAGGAGGCCGGCAATATTTGTCTCGACACGTCAGGTTGTGTTCGGCTACGTTTGTTTGTGTTACGCTTCGTTTGGTTAGGCTAGGATAGCTTTGACTCCTGTGCTGTACACTGCTATTTGGTGTACCTCTGCGCTCTACTGTGATCTTATATTCCCTGCTTTCTTCTGGGAATTCCAGAAACGATGGCCGTGGCGCGTTAGGTGCGGTTAGATTATGTTCGGTTAGTTCAGGATTCTTTGAATTAGGTCAGGATGTCTTTGACTTTCGTGATATACACTACCATTATGTAAACCTCTGCGCTCTTCTCTCCTCTAACATGCACTGCTTGGCGATGTGGAGGCCAGCAATGTGGGCTAGGTACGTTATGTTGGGATTGGTTACATTTGGTTATGTTAAGCAAGGTCAGGTTATGTTAGGATATATTCTACTTATCTGCTTTACACTTCTATACGGCGGACCTCTGAGCTCCACTGTGCTCTAGCATATTCTGCTTGGCTCTGGCGAGACCAGAAATTGTGGCCACGGCACGTCAGGCTGAGTTAGGTTTGGATACCTGTGATTATTCCGTCATACACTCCGGTTCTATGGATGTCTGAGCGTTACTCTCCCATAGCATGTTCTGCACGGCTCTTGTGTTATGTTTGGTTAGGTTACGTTGCGTTGGGTTAAGCTGGTATACCTTTGAATTTTGTGCTGCGCACTGCTATTCTATGAACTTCTGGGCACTACCGTGCGTCATGTCACTCCGCTTGTTTCCGGGGACGCCAGGAATTGTGGTTGCGCCTCGATAGGTTGAGTTAGGCTACGTTCGGTCATGTTACGTTCGGCTACGTTAGGATATCGTAGCTTACACTATTGTGCCATGCACTGCGATTATGTGGGCTCCTGCACTCTACTCTCCCCTAGTATGTTCTGATTGGCTCTGAGGAGCGCACCAATAGTGGTCTCGGCACGCTAGATGGAGTTAGGTATCGTTTGGTTACGTTACGTTTGGCTAGGTAAGGATATGGTAGCTTTGACTTTTCTGCTGTACACTTCTATGCGGTTGACGTCTGCCCTCTACTAGCCCCGAATATGTTATGCTTGGCTCTGGGGAGGCCAGCAACGGTGGTCTCTGCTCCCTAGGTACCGTTAGGTTACGCTTAGTTGGCAAGGCTATGTTAGGTTAGGTTAGGGTAGCTCTGACTTTTGCGCTATACACTGCATTTCGGTCGACAACTGCGCCCTGCATTGCTCTACTAGCATTTGCTTGCCTCTGGGGATGACAGCGACAGCGTTCTTTGCATGTTCGGTTGAATTAGGTTACGTTCGGTTAGGTTAGGCTAGGTAAAGTGTGGTAAGGATTCCTTTGACTTTTGTGCTATACACGGGCACACGATGTACTTCTGCGCTCTACTGCGAACCAATACACCCTGCTTTGCTATGGGAATTCCAAAAACAATTGGCGCGTCGCGTTGGGAGGTGTCAGGTTATGTACGGTTTTGTTAGGTTTGTTTGGGTTAGGTTAGGATACCTTTGACTTTCATGCTATACACTAACATTATATGAACCGCTGCGCTCTACTCTCCTTTAATACGCCCTGCTTCGAGATGGGGAGGCCAGCAATTGTGGGCTAGGCACGTTAGGTTGGGATTGGTTACATTTTGTTATGTTAGGTTATGTCAGGTTACGTTAGGATATCTTTTACTCTTCTGCTTTACACGTCAATGCGGCGCGCCTCTGCGATCTACTGTGCTCTTGTATATTCTGTATGGTTCTGGGGAGGCCAGCAATAGTGGCCTCGGCACATCAGGTTGAGCTGTGCTACGTTTGACGTGGTCCGGTTGTGCCATGTGAGGTTAGGATACCATTGAATTTTGCGCTTTGCACTGCAGTGTGGCGAATTTCTGAGCTCTCATGTGCTGTAGTGTATTCCGTTTCTCTCTGTGGATATCAGCAACAGTGGTCTTGGCTCGTTAGGTTGGGTTAGGTTACGTTTTGTTGGGTTAGACTTCTTGGGTTAGGTCAGTGTACTTTTGACTTACGTGCTGTACAATGCCATTATATGGACCTGCGTGCTCTACTGTGTTCTATCATATTCTGCTTGACTCTGGGGAAGCCAGCAATAGTGGTCGCGGCACGTTAGGTCTAGTTATTTTAAGTTTGGTTAGATTAGGTTAGGCATGGTTTGGACAGTATACCTTCGACTTTTGTGCTATAAATTGCTATTTGGTGGCTTTCTGCGCCCTACTGTGCCCTGCCATACTCTGCTCAATGCTGAGGAGGCCAGCAATGGTGGTTGCGGCACGATAGACTTTGTTAGGCTAGGTTTGGTAACGTTACGATTGGCTATGTTAGGATAGAGTAGCTGCGACTTTGGTACTCTACTCCACCATTCGATGTATTTCTACGCTCTTCGTTGCTCTGCTTGCCTCGGGAGAGGCCAGTAATAGTGGTCTCGGCGCGTTAGGTTTAGTTAGTGTTCGTTCGGTTAGATTACATTTGTTTGGTTTAGGTTTGGGTGGCCTTGACTTTTCATCTATACACTGCGATTCTATGGATTTCTGCGCTCTACTCTACTCCAATATGCTCTGTTTGGCTCCGAGGAATGCAGCAGTAGATGTCTCGGCGCATTAGGAACTGTTATATTACGTACGCTTAGATTACGTTTGGTAAAGTTAGACCAGGATAGCTTTGTCTTTTGTGCTATACACTGATATACAGTGGATTTCTGCGCTCTACTGTTCTCTAATATGCTCTGTTTGGCTCTGGAAGGGGCAGAAATATGGGTCCCGTCAGGTTACGTTGAGCTACACTACGTTCGGATAGGTTGGCTTCGGTCAAGTTGGGCCAGGATGTGTTTGACTTTTGCGTTATTGATTGGAATGCGGTGGATTTCTGCGCTCTGCTGTGCTCTGACATATTCTGCTTGGCTCTCGAGTAGCCAAAAATAGTGGTCCTGGCACTTTGATTTGAGCTAAGCTACGTTCGGTTGTGTTACGTTTGGTGATGTTATGAGAGGATAGTTCAGACTTTTGTTCTATAAACTGGTATCCGCGGATTTCTGCGCTCTCCTGTGTGCTGATATTTTCTGCTTGGATCGGGCGTATGCCAGCAATAGTATTGTCGGCTCTTTAGTCTGAGTTAGGTTACTTTCCGTTAGGTTAGGTTAGGGCACGCCCGGTCAGGATGAGCCAGATTTTCGTGTTATACTTTGCTATTCAGAGGACTTCTGCCCTCTACTGCGCCCTTATTTATTCTGCTCGGCCCAGGAAAGGCCCGCAGTATTGGTCTCGGCACGTTAGGTTGAGCTATGTTACGTGTGGTTCGTACAGGTTAGATTAAGTGCAGCAAGGGTAGCTTCAACTTACGTGATGAACGCTGTTGTTCGGCGGATTTCTGCGATCTACTGTGCGCCAGTATATTCGGATTGTCTCTGGGGAGGAGCAATAGTGGTCTCGGCTCGTCAGGATGAGTTAAGCTACATTGGGTATGTTACGTTTGGCCATGTTAGCATAGGGTAGCTTTGACTTTTACGCTGTGCACTGCGATTGTATGGACTTCTGCGCTCTACTCTCCTGTAGTATGATCTGCTCGGATCTGGGGAGGCCAGAAACAGTGATCTCGGCACGCTAGGTTGAGTTAGGTTAAGCTAGGCTTTTCTAGGCTATGATACGTTTGGTCAGAACGGCTTTGACTTTTGTGATGTACTCGGCAACGCGGAGGATTTTTTTACACTGCATTGCACCACGAGCATCTGCTTGAATCTGAGGGGGGCAGCAATAGCGGACGTGGAATGTTTGATTGTGATTTGTTACGTTTCGTTCGGTTAGGTTAGGTTATGTTTGGTTACGATTGCTTTGACCTTTGTGTTATTCGCTGCTATTCGGTTGATATCTGCACACTGCTTTCCTGCACCAGCATCTGCTTGTCTCTGGGGAGGCCAGCAATTGCGGTCGTGGCACGTTTGGTTGGCTCATGTTACGTTTGGTTATGTTTGTTATGATACGTTTGGTAAGTCTGGCTTTGACGTCTATGCTATACACAGCAATTCGGTGGATTTCTGCGCCCTACCGTGCTATAATATGCTCCGCTTGTCTCTCGGAGGACGGCAATAGTGGTCTCTGTACGTTAAGTTGAGCATGTATAAATTTGGTTAGGTTATGTTTCGTTATGTTAGGATGCGGTAGCTTCGACTATTGTGCTATGCACTGCGTTCCTATGGATATATGCGCCCTACTCTCCTCCCATATGTTCTGCTTGTCTCTGAGGAGATCAGCAATAGTGGTGTACACACGATAGGTTGGGCTATGTTCGTTTGGTTATGTTACGTTAGGTTAGGTTAGGTTAGAACGACCATGACCTTTGTTCCGTACACTGCTCTTCGGTCGATATCTGCGCTCTGCATTGCTCTACTAGCATCTGCTTCTCTCTGGGAGGTCAGCAAAACTATTATCGGCACCTTATTCTGAGTTATGCTACGTTCGCGTAGGTTAGTCTAGCACAGGTTGGTTTATGATACCTTCCGCTTCTGTACTGTACACTGCAATGAGGTGGATCACTGCGCTCTACTTTGCTCCATTATGTTCTGCTTGGCTCTGGGGAGGTTAGCGACAGTGGTCTCGGCAAGTTAGTGTGAGTCAAGCTACGTTCGCTTGTGCTACGTATGGTTACGATAGGATAGGGTAACTTCGACTACTGTGCTATGCACTGCGATTCTAAGGATTGCTGCGCTCTACTCTCCTCTAATATGTTCTACATGGCTCTACCGAGGCAGCAATATTGTTCTCGGCACTTCAGGATAGGTTACAATACGTTGTGTTACGTTATGTTTGGCCATGTTGGGATAGGACAGCTTCGGCTTTTATGTTATACACTGCCTTACGGTTGATTTCTGCGCTCTACTGTGCTCTAATATTTTCTGCTTCGCTCTGGGTAGGTCAGTAATTGTGGTCTCTGCATGTACTGTTGTGCTACGCTACGTTCCGTTATGTTTCGTATGGTGAGGTTATGATGGGATAGTTTTGACCTTTGTGCTATACGCAGCTATCCGCTGATTTCTGGGCTCTGCTCTGCTCCAGTATATTCTGCTCGGCTATGCGGAGGCCAGCAGTAGTGTTCTCGGGGCGTCAGGCTGTGCTATGCTGCGTTTGCTTGTGTTACGCTTGGTTAGATTAGGACAAGTATTGTGCGCGTTACCGGGACCCGCCACCTGGCGACCGCGCCGTGCCTCGAGCTAATGCTTTATAACGGCTTCGCGAAAAAGATGTTATTGTACTTTCCAGCGTCGCCGCCGCTGGGGAACGCGTGTGTTGGTGTTGGACACGCGGCTTGGAAAAACCCTGCCCTCACCGTTGAAGGATCATCGGACAAGTTGGACCTACCCTTGCGGAAAGCAGCTCACTTGGCCGTGGCTCCGGATTGTCTAGCAGCCCGCAGCCTCGTTAACAGCGGGGGCCACGTGGAGGCGGAGCTGGCAGCTTTCGCTCGGTCCCAGAAGGATGCCATGTACCGATACACCTGCACCGTCCCGGTATCCGTCTCCGGATACCGCCTGCGGTGACGGTCACAGGCGCCTTACCTCTCTTCCCATGCTGTTGTTTTCCTCCGGTGCTTCTCGTGGTCATACTGTCTGGCCATCTTCTTCGTATGTCCAGTTGGCTGCTTCCTCCTCAGCAGCGGTTGGTCCTGTTCCGGTTGGGTCCTGCTTGTGCCAGCCTTGTGCTTCATCTTGGTCCTCTGCTTCTAGTTTCTCCTTCTTCTTCTACACCGCATCTCCTCCCTCCGCCACCATGTTTTCCTCTTAAGGTTGTTCCCTCTCTTCTTTCCCACCATTTCTTCTCCTTGGCGGAGAGTACGTCGCGAGCGAACTTCCGAAAGTGACGAAACGCCTTTCTAGACGTGAGGATACGACTTTCTACTGGCCACATGAATCTGTGGCCGTCGAGTCCTTCTTTCAGTGCGCGCCGGCTTTCTCCATAGAGTGGGCACTCCTCTATGATGTGCCTCTGCGTTTCCTCTTCTCCGCAGTCGCACAGTTCCGTATCGCTGCAGCCGAAGTACTTCAGTTTGCTATTGAAGTCTCAGTGGCTACTGAGGAACTGTGTCACATAGTGGTCCACGTGGATCCATTTATACTTGACCCACTCGTGGACGCTGCTGAAGTAGGCGTATGTTGTTCGTCCTTTATCTGTCGCTCGCCAACGCTCCTGCCAAGTGGCCATGTCCTCGTCCCGTAGGCGCCGCTTTGTTTCCATCATGTTCGTGGATCCTTTCCTTTCTGCATGCATTCGCGCGCGCATCTCAACCACCAGGAAGATTGGCATTTCGCCAGCTATCACTTGTAGAGCCTCTGTTGAAATTGTCCGGTGTGCTTTCGTGACACGAAACAAGGCCATTCTCTGCGATCTCTCGAGGATCTTCTTTGTCTTTAATTTCAGTGTCGCCGGTTAGATTAGGACAGGAGAGCATAGACTTTTGTGCTGTGCACTGTTCCTCAGTGGATTTCTGCGCTCTATGTTGCTCTACTATACTCTTCTCGGCTCTCGCGAGGCCAGCAATTGTGGGCGCCGCACGTTAGGCTGAGTTAGGCTACGTTCGCTAAGGGTACGTTTGGCTAGGTTAGGATAGCGTAGCTCTGACTATTGTGATATGCACTGCTTTTCGGTGGGTTTCTGCGCTCTGCTGTGCACGAATATGCGCTGCTTGGCGCTGGGGTTGCCAGTAATCGTGTTCTCGGCAAGTTAGGTTGAGTTAGGCTACGATTGGTTAAGTTATGTTAGTTTGGGTTTGGTATGAATAGCTTTGCTTTCGCGTTATACACTGTTATTCGGTGGAATTATGCGCTCTACGGTGCCCTACTATACTTTGCTGGAACCTGGGGAAGCCGGAAACCGTGGTCGCGTCACGATACTTTAAGTTACGTTGCGTTTAGTTATGCCACGATTTGCTAGGTTAGAAACGGACGGATCCGCCTTCTATGCTATACACTGTTATTCGGTGTATTTCTGCGCCCTTAGTTGCTCTACTATAATCTTCTCGACTCCATGGAGACCAGCAGTGGCGTACGTGGCATGATAGGATGAGTTAGTTTGCGTTTGGCTAGGGTGCGTTAGGTTACGTTGGGCTAGGATGGCTTCGTCCTTTGTGTTGCTATACGGTGTGTCTGGCATTCTACTGAGCTCTAACATTTTCTGCTAGGCTCTGGCGAGGCCAGCTAACGTGGCCGCGGCCCGTTAGTCTGTGTTATGTTGCGCTGTGAATATTGCGATTGGCTATGTTAGTAGGTGGTAGCGTTGACTTGTGCGCTACACACCGATATTCGGTGGATTTTTGGGCTCTCAGATGATCTAATATTCTCTGCTTGGGCCTCGGAAGGCCAGCAATTATGGCCTCGGCACGTTAGTTTGAATTAAGCTACGTCCGGTTATATTACGTATGGTTACGTTAGGATAGGGTAACTCAGACTATTGTGCTGTGCACTGCGATTCAAGCGATTCCTGCGCTTTACTCTCCTGTAACAAGCTCTACTTGGCTCTGGCGAGGCAGCAATAGTGTCCTCGGCACGTCAGGATTTGTTAGGTTACTTTCAGCTACGTTAGGCTTTGTTAGGTTAGGACAGGGTAGGTTAGACTTTTGTGCCATACACCGTTTCGCTCTTCGGTGGATTTCTGCGCCATATATTGCTCTACAATACTCAGCTTGCCTCTCGTGAGGACAGCAATTGTGGTCGTCGCACGTTAAGTTGAGTTAAATTACTTTCTGTCATGTTGCGTTTCGCTGGGTTAGGCTGACATAGCTGTAACTTTTGTGCTACGCACTGCTATTAAATGAACCTCTGCTCTCTACGTGAGCTATCACACTGTGCTTGTGTCTGTGAACGCCAGTAATAGTGGTCGCGGCATGTTAGGTAGGGTTACGTTCAGTTCTGTTAGACTAGGTTTGGTTATGTTTGGTCGGGATAGCTGCTACTTTTTTGCTGTACTCTGCTATTCCGCCAATTTCAGCGGCCTACGTTGCTCTGCTATACTCTGCATGGCTCTCGTGAGGCCAGCAGTGGTGGTTGTGGCACCCAAACACCTGTTTCGTTACGTTTGTTTATGTTACGTTTGGTCAGGTTCGGTTTGGGCATCTCTGTCCTTTCCGCCGTATACTGCGATTCTATGGAATTCTGCGCTGTTTTTCTCTAACATATTCTGCTAGGCTCTGGAGAAGCCAGCAATAGTGGTGGCAGTACGTTAGGTAGAGTTTGGTTACGTTTGGCAATGTTACAATTGGATATGTTGGGACATGATAGCTATGACTTTTGCGCTCTGCACAGCTATTCGGAGAGTTTCTGTCCTCTTTGTGCTACAATAGGCTCTGCTTGGCTCTGGGATGGCCAGTAACAGTGGTCTCGGCATGTCAGGTTGAGTAAGGTTACCTTTCGTTAGGTTAGGCTAGGAAGGCTCGGTTAGGATATCTTTAGACTTTGTGCTATGTACTGCTATTCGGATCATTACTGCACTTTACCGTGCTCTACTATATTATGCTTATAACTGGGAATTCCACCAATGGTGGACGCGGCGCGTTACGTTGAGGTGGGCTACGTTTGGTTTTGTTACGTTAGCAGGGTTAGGCCTCTATAGATATGGCTTTTGTGCTGTACACTGCGAAGCTATGAATTTCTGCGCTCTACTATCCCCTAGTAAGCTCTGCTCGACTCTGGGGAGGCCAGCAATAGTGGTCGTGGTGCGATAGGTTGTGTTATCTTACGCTTGTTTATGTTAGGGTTGGAAATATTAGGATAGCACAGCTTTGACTTTTATGCTATATACTGATATTCGGTAGACTTCTGCGCACAACTGTGCGCTAGTATGATCTGCGTGGCTCCGTGGTGGCCAACAATAGTGATCTCGGCACGTTAGCTTGAGTTATATTACGTTTGGTTAGGTTATGTTGTGTTTAGCTCGGTCATGTTATTTTTGGCTTTCGTGCTATACACTGCTGTTCGGAGCATTCTTGCACGCGACTGTGCTGCGCCATACTCTGCTTGGCCCTGGGAAGGCCAGCAATAGGCGCGGCACGTTATGTTGAGATAGGGTACGATTGACTATGTTACGTTAGGTTATGTTTTGTTAGAGTGGTTCGACTTTCGCGCTATACACAATTATACGTCGGTTTCCTGTAACCTGTTGTGTTCTACTGTATTCTGCTTGGATATGTGGATTCCGACAGCGGTTCTCGCGGCACGCACATTTTAGTTACGCTACGTTTGTTTATGTTAGGTTAGATCGGGTTATGTTGGGATATCTTCGACCTTTGTGCTTTTCACAGGAATTCGGGGTATTTCTGCGGACTACTGTGTTCTAGTACACGCTACTTGTCTCTTTGGAGGTCAGCAATAGTTGTCTCGTAACATTAGTTTGTGTTAGGTTGCGTTCGGTCATGTTACGTTTGGTGAGGTTAGGATAGGATAGTTTAGACTTTTGTGCTATTCACTGCAATGCGGCGGGTTTCTGCGCTCTAATGTGCTCTAATATGCTCTGCCTGTCGTTGGATATGCAGGCAGTATAGATCTCGTCACGTTATGCTTTGTTACACTACGTATGGATTGGTTATGTTAGGTCGAGTTACGTCAGGTTGTGTTTGACCTTGGTGCTTTCACCCTGCATTGTGTTGGGTTTCTGCGCTCTCCTGTACTCAAGTATATTCTGCTTGGCACAGGGGAGACCCTCAATAGTGGTGTCGGCACGTCAGCTTTAGTTTGTGTGCGTTTGGTGGTGCTAGGATGGAATAGGGGAGGCTTCTATGCTATACGTTGATATTCGCGGATATCTGCACTCCGCTGCGTTCCAATATTTTCTCCTTATCTCTGGCTAGGCCAGCAATAGTGGCCTCGGTACGTTAGATTGAGTTATGTTACGTTCGCTTTCAATGGGATATGTCAAGCTCGGTCTGGTTCTCTTCCACTGTCGTGCTATACACTGCTATTCGGGGAATTCCTGCGCCCGGGTGTGCTCTACCATATTCAGCTTGACCCTGGGGAGGCCAGCAATAGTCATCGCGGCTTGTCATGTTGAGTTAAGGTACGTTTGACTCGGTTATATTAGGATATGTTTGGCTACGGTGTTTTCAACTTTCGTGCTACACACTATTATCCGGCTGGTTCCTGTGATGTAATGTGCTCTGGTGTATTCTTCCTGCCTCCGGGGATTTCGGCAGCAGTGGCCGCGGCACGCTACTTTGTGTTAGGCTACTTTTAGTTATGTTAGGTTAAGCCAGGTGAGGTTAGGATAACCACGACGTTTGAAACATACACTGCTTTCGGTGGATTTCTGCGCTCTACATTGCTCTGCTATACTGTGCTCGACTATGGGTGCCCGAGCAATGGCGGTCACGGCACGTCAGCTTGTGTTAAGTTACGTTTGGATGTGTTACGACTGGCTAGGTTGGTATAGGCTACCTCGGCTTTTGCGCTTTAAACTGCTGTTCACTGGGCTCCTGTGACCCTCAGTGGTCTACTGTATTCTGCTTGACTCCGGGAATGGCAGCGTCAGTGGTCGCCGCCCTCTTTGCTGATTTACGCTGCGTTCGGTTTGGTTAGGTTGGGTCAGGTTATACTAGGATACCTTCGACTATTGTGATATTCACTGTAATGCTGTGGAGATCTGCGCACTACTGTGCTCTGGTTTACTCTGCTTGTCCCTGTGGCGGTCAGCAATAAAGTTCTCGTCATGTTAGGTTAAGTTGGGTTACTTTTGTATACGCTACGTTTGGCTAGGTTATGACAGGCTACATTGACTTCGGTGACATTCACTGTTTTTCGGAGGATTTCTGGGCTCTAATGTGCTCTAATGTGCTCTAATGCGCTCTGCCTAGCTCTGGAGTGGTCATTAATTGTCGTCTCGTCACGTTAGGTTGTGTTAGGTTACTTTCGGTTATGTTACGTATGGTAGGGTTAGGAGAGTCTAGTTCGTCTTTTGTGACATACACCGCTATTCGTTATGTTTCGGTGATCTACTACACTCTGCTTGGCTCAGGGGTGGCCAGGAGCAGTGGTCGCGGCACGTTACATTGAGCTGTGCTACGTTTTGTTAGGTTAGGATAGGTCACGTTAAGTTAGGACAGGTTAGGCTGCGGAAGTAAGAACCTGAGTGATACGGTCTTCCACTTCGGGGCAGGACTCTGTATGGGCACAGTGTTCCCTCGCGGCAGCGAGAAAGGCCTTCGATTGCGGGCGGATCCGCGTCGGCTGGACTTCGGCCAGTGTCGTAGCCTTGGAGGCACGGCGCCTCCAGTGCTTCCGTTGCCTTGCGTTCGTTCACACAAGGAACGGATGCTCTAGCGCGGTGGACCGCAGCAACACCTGTTTCAGGTGTGGCGCGGCGGGCCCCCGTGCCGGTGGGTGAAGTGCATCTGCACCCAAGTGCCCGGTTTGCGCTGGGCTCGGCCGCCCCTTAAACCACCGGCTGGGCAGCAAGGCGTGCTGCCGCCAGAGGCATACTGGGCGGCACTCCAGGCGCCTGCAAGCGCCAATTCGAAAGCTGCGTCCGCGAATTCCGCCTCCGCGAACGCTACCGCGAAGGGCCCGCCGACCGGCGGAGCACCGGGCCCGCAGTCGGCCCAGTGGAAGGGGGGCCAGGAGGAGGCCATGGACACGGCCTAACTTTCACGTCGTCCATGGTGCTCCAGGCCAACCTGAACCACTCGCGGGCGTCGCGGGACCAGCTCATGCAGACGCTCGTTGAGCTGGGTGTCGGGCTGTCAGTTACCGCAGAGCCGTACCGTATCTTCGATCAAGACGGGTGGTTCGGGGATCGGGACGTCTCCGTGGCGATCATCGCCAGGGGACTACGGCGGACACCCGCACCGACGCTGCTTCACAGCGGTGAGGGATACGTGGCGGTCTCCTGGAACGACGTAGTAGTGGTGGGGTGCTTCGTCTCTCCCAGCCGCGGCCTCCTGTAGTGCGAGAGGTTCCTGGACGAGCTCGGAGGTTTCCTTAGTGGACACATGGCTCATCCGGTTCTGGCCCTGGGGGACTTCAACGCCCACTCCCTGGCGTGGGGTTCCCCGCGAACGGACGCTCAGGGAGAAGCCCTGCAAGATTGGGCCGCGGGGTTGGATCTCCGGTTGCTCAATCGGGGTTCCGTAAGCACGGGAGTTCAGTGGAACGGCACGTCTATCCTGGACTTGTAGTTCGCATCGCCGGCAGCTGTGCGGCGGGACACCGGCTGCAGGGTGGCGGTGGAGGTGGAAACGCTCAGCGACCACATACACGTCACCATGATGCCTGCCGTCACTTCTCGCACCGGTCTGGAACCACCCAGCGGGAAGCACACCACAGCGCCGCGATGGGAGCTCGGGCGCCTCGACCGCGACCTCTTCGCCGCGGGCGTCCTGGTCGTCGCATGGTCGGATGGGGCCGTCGGGCGCGAAAACGACGAAGCGGGGTTAGGGGCGGAGCGGATAAGGGCGGAGGTGACGCGCGCGTGCGACGTCGCCATGCCGCGCGTGAGGGAGCCACCTTCGCTGGGTGCAGTGCACTGGTGTCCGCCGAGGAAACCGCGCGCCTCTATCGCGGGTACCGGTCCGCGGTGGGCGATCTCCGGAGGGAGATTCGCAGAGCCAAATCTCGGCAATGGGACGAACTCCACTCGACGCTCGAAAACGATCAGTTGGGACGATCCTATAAATTAGTAATGTGGAAGTTAAGGGCAGGGGCGCCACCCGTGACCGAGCGTATGGACCCCGAGCTCCTGCGGCGGGGGATCGACACCCTCTTCCCTGTGGTGGCGGTGGATCGGGTGGAACCCGCTGCAGTGCTGTCGGAACTGTTCGGATGGTCCGACGAGCTGGGGGTCTCGCGCGAGGAGTTGTGCCGTGCGGTCGATAGGATGGTGGCGAGGAGCACCGCCCCCGGACCGGACGGCATCCCAGGCCGAGCCTTTGCACTGGCTCTGGAAGCGTGGGGTGACCGTGTGCGACGGCTACTCGACAGCTGCCTAAGGACCGGTCGCTTCTCGGCATGTTGGAAGAGAGCGAGGGTAGTGCTGATCCCGAAACTGGGGAAACAGCCGAACTCTCCGAAGGCATACCGGCCGATATGCCTGCTCGACGAGGCGGGCAAGCTCTTCGAGCGCGTTCTAGCTGCCCGCCTCCGAGAGCATTTAACGGACGTGGGTCCCGATCTCAGCGTCAGCCATTTCGGATTCCAGCATGGTCGGTCGACGATCGACGCGATCAAGCGCGTTCGTAACCTGTCGGAGGCTGCCGTCGATCGTGGCGGAGTGGTGCTGGCGGTCGGTGTGGATATCGCCAACGCCTTCAGCACCCTGCCCTGGTCCGCCATGCGGTGTGCCCTGTTGTAACACATGGTTCGCCAGTATATGATGGCGGTGATCGGCGACTACTTGACGGAGCGCTCGATCGAGTATTCCGGACGATACTCGACCGTCGTGCGGGCGACGAACTGCGGGGTTCCACAGTCATCGCTACTCGGGCCGACCCTCTGGGACCTCGCGTACGACGCCGTGTTGCGCACTCTCCTCCTCCGCGGCCTGAGCCTGACGTGTTACGCTGATGACACGCTGGTGATGGCGGCCGGGTCGAGTTGGGTGGACGCCACGCTGCGCGCGGAAAACGGCGTGGCCCTCGTCGCGAATAGCATCCAGCGGCTAGGGCTGTGCATATCCCCCGAGAAGACCGTGGCAATGTGGTTTTGCCATCGGCACCAAGGGTAGCCGCCTAAGTCCCTGATGCGCGTGGGGAACGTCGTGGTCGTGGTACGGGACAGGATGAAATACCTCGGTCTCCTCCTCGATAGCCACTGGAAGATCGACGAACATTTTCTCGCGCTGGAACCACGCCTGGAAGGTATGGCGGGGGCGCTTTGTCGCCTGCTACCCAACCTGGGAGGGCCAGACGGGAGGGTGCGCCGCCTCTACACAGGAGTCGTTCGCTCGGTGGCACTTTACGGGGCTCCGATCTGGGCGAACGACCTGGTCGCCAGTCCGCGCAGTATGGCGATTCTCCGGCGAGTCGCTCGCAGGATGGCGATCAGGGTCGTGCGCGGTTACCGCACGATATCCTACGAGGCGGCGATGGTCCTGGCAGGTGTCTCGCCGTTCGAACTGCAAACGGCGGGGAAGGCCCGTATCTACGGTCTCCTACATGCTGGCAGCGGCGGTACTCCTGAAGAAGGGGCCGTTTCGTTGGGGCGAAGGGTTCGACAGCCCTTGATGACCGCCTGGTGAGCTCGGCTGATGAAGCCGAGCAGCCGACGGCATCGGGCGGTCGAGGATGTGCTCCCCGTGTTGGATGCATTGGGGCGCAGCGGCAGCCGGAACACATTCCGCCTGACACAGGTGCTAACCGGGCACGGGTGCTTCAGGGAGTACCTGTGTCGTATCGGGCGGGACCGTGAGACGTGCTGCCATCACTGCGGGGAGGGGCGGGACACGGCGCAGCACACGCTGGAGGAATGTCCGGCGTGGGCTCGCGAGCGCCGGGTACTATGTCGCGTGGTGGGTCGGGACCTTTCACTCTCAGTCGTCGTGGCGCGGATGACGGAGGGCTTGGGTGCGTGGCGTGCGGTGGCCTCTTTCTGCGAGGCGGTTACGCTACAGAAGGAAGCCGCGGAGAGAGCCCGCCTGCGTAGCACGTGCTCCTCGTGCGTAGGGCGGCGGAGGCTGCAAGCGCGGCGCCGGAGGTCGGCGCGCGCACTGCTGGAAGTGTTAACGCGTTAGACCTCCGCCTTCGCGTGCGAGCATGTACCTACGGCCGGGGAGACCATCTCTCTCTCTCCCGTTGTAACCTAGTTCAGGGTGACCACGAGCTGACGTGTGGGGACCCGTCAGATCGAGAGACCGTGGTCTGGGCGCGGGGCGTCGCGTGATGGTCGCGCGGCGTCCGCAGGGTATGCGTGCATTGCGGTGCGGCGGTATGCGTGCTGTGTGCGTTTGAGTGTGTGTGTGTGTGCCTGTCATCGACCCGTCCTGCGCGCATTGACATGATCGTTTTGGGTGCGATTACCCTTCGCGCCGGGAGGGAACTGCGGTTCCGTCGCGGCGGCGTCCTGGCAATTGCGTCGCCGCGAAGTCCAGGGCGCACCGAAATGAGAAGGGCTGGCCATCGTGGGGGTTTTAGTGGGTAAAAGTCTTACATAACCCCGCCCCCTCCTCCAAGGGTGCCGGGTGTCTTTGGAAGATTTCCCCCAAGTGAAAAAAATGGTCAGTTTAGGCTACGATATCTGCGGCTTTGGTGCCGTTCATTGCAATGCCGTGGAATCCTGCGCTCTACTATGCTGTAGTACATTCTGCTTGTCTCTGTGGAGACCAGCAATAGCTGTCTCGTCATGTTAGGTTGAGTTAGGTTACGTTTGCGTATGTTAAGTTTGGCTAGATTAGGATAAGTTACTTTGAATTTTGTGCCATAAACTTCTATTCGGAGGTTTTGTGAGCCCTAATGCGCTCTAGTATGCTCTGCCTGGCTCTGTGGTGGCCAGAAACAGTGGTCTCGGCTCGTTAGGTTGTGCTAGGCATCGTGCCGTCGGGTTAGGTGAGGAAGGTTTGGTTCGGGTTTCTTTGACTCTTGTACTGTACACTGCTATTCGGTGCATTTCCGCGCTTTACAGTGCTCTACCATATTACGGTCGAATCGGGGGAGGCGAGCAGTGGTGGTCGTCGCACATTTGTTTGTGTATAGCTACGTTTTCTTATGTTACGCTTGGTTACGGTAGGACAGAGTAGCTTAGACTTTTGTGCCATACGCTGCTGGTCGGTGGATTTTTGTGCTCTACTGTGCTCTAATATGCTCCGCATGTCTCTTGCGCAGCGTTTAATAGATGTCACTGCGCCTTAGTTTGAGTTATGTTACGTTCCGTTGGGTTAGGTTAGGAAGGTTTGGTTAGAGTTTCTTCGACCTTTGTGCTATACGCAGCAATTCTGTGGATTTCTGCGGTCTGCATTGCGCGACTATACTCTGCCTGTCTCCGGCGAGGCGTGAAATAATAGTCGTGACATGTCACATTGAGTTAGGTTACATTTGTTCAGGTTAGGTTAGCCTCAGTTTGGTAATGGTTGCTGTGACTTTCGTGCTATACACTGTTTTTCGGTGCATTCTTGCTCTCGACGGTGCTCTACAATATTCTGCTTGGCCTTGGGGAGGTCAGCAATTGTGGTCTCGGCACGTTATGTGCAGTTAGGCAGCGCTTGGTTTGGTTACGTTAGCTTTGGTCAGGTATGGATGCATATGACATTTGAGCTATGCACTGCGATTCTATTCATTTCTGCGCTCTTCTGAGGTCTGATAATTCCTGCTAGACTATGTGGAGGCCAGCAATAGTGGTCGCGGCACCTTAGTTTCAGTTATGTTACGTTTGGCTTTGTTAAGATTGGGTATATTAGATCAGCGTAGCTTTGGCTTTGTGCTATGCACTGCTGCTCGGTGGGCCTCTGCGCCCCAGTGTGCTCTAGTATCTTCTGCTTGGCTCTGTGGTGCGCAGCAATAGTGGGCTCTGCACGTCATGTTGAATAGGGCTAAGATTTGTTAGGTTAGATTATGTCAGGTAAGGTTTGGGTATATCTGACTTTTTCGGTATACACTGCAACACGCCGGATTTCTGCGCTCTGCTGTGCTCTAGTATATTCTGCTTGGCTCCGGGGAGGCCAGAAGTATTGTCGTCGGCACGATAGTATGAGGTAGGTTGCGTTCGATTTGGTTAGGATACTGTAGCCATGACTTCTGTATTATACATTGCACTTCGGTGGATTTCTGCCTTCTGCTGTGCTCTATTACATTCTGCATTACTCTGTGGAGTCCAGAAATGTCTGCCCCATCACGTTATGTTGAGCTACACTACTTTCGGATAGGGTAGGTGAGGTCATGTTATATTAGGGTATCTTTCACTTTTGTGCTTTGCACTGCAATTCGGCGGATTTCTGCGCTCTAATGTTCTCTAATATGCCCGGCTTGGCTCTGGGAAGGCCAGAAATGTTGGTCTCGTCACGTTATGCTTAGGTACACGACGTTCGTGTAGGTTAGGTAACGTAAGGTTAGGTCTGTGTATGTCTGACTATTGTGCCATTCACTGCAGTGCGATGTGTTTCTGCGCACTACTGTGCTCTAGTATATTTTGATTGTCTTTGTGGTGGCCAACAGTTGCGGTTTCGTCATGTTAGGTTGGTTTATGGTACGTTTTGCTGGATCAGGTTAGGTTAAGCTCGGAACAGTTAACTTAGACTTCCGTGCTATACACCGCTGTTCGAAGAACTTCTGCGCCGTACTGTGCTCTACTATATTATGCTGAGCCTAAGGAAAACCACCAATATTTGCCGCGGCACGTTTCCTTGGGGCTGGCTATGTTTGGTTAGGTTATGTTAGCTTGTGTTAGGTATGGATGGTTATGACATTTGTGCTATACACTGCGATTCTATGGACTTCTGCGCTCTGCTGTCCTCTAACAAGCTCTGCCCAACCCTGCGAATGCCAGCAATAGTGGTCGGTGTACGTTAGGTTCAGTCATGCGACGTTTGTTTATGTTAAGTTTGGGCGTATTAGGACAGGATAGCCTTGACTTTTGTGCTATACAATGCTACTCGGTGGATTTCTGGGCTCTAGCGTGCTCCACTGTGTTATGCTTGGCTCTGGGGTGGCCAGTAATAGCAGTCTCGGCACGATAGGCTGCGATAGTTTACGTTTGGTTAGGGTTGGATAGGTTAAGTTCGGCCAGGCAACTTAGACTTTCGTGCTGTACACTGCCATTCGGAGTATCCCAGCGCTGTACTGTGCTCTACTAAAGTACGCTTAGCCTTCGGAGTGCCAGCAATATTGGTCTCGGCACGTTAGGTTTCGTTAGGTTGCGTTCGCCAGTTTAGGTTGTGCTAATTTTGGTAACAGCAGCCTGGGCTTCCGTGTTGTGTACTGTTCTTCGGTGGATATCTGCGCTCGGCTGCGCTCTACTACATTCTGCTTGGCTCTGGGGAGACTAGTAATAGTGATCTAAGCGCGTTGGGTTTAGTTAGGCTACGTAAACATTTGTCAAGTTCGGCTATGATAGGACGGAGTATCTTAGGCTTTCGTGCAATTCACTGCCATTCGGTTGATCTCTACGCCCTACTGCGCTCCAATACGTCCTGCTTGGCTCTGGGGTGGCCAGTGATAGTGGTATCGGAACGTTAGGTTAGCTTCGGTTGGGTTATGTTAGGTTATGTTAGGATATCTTCCATTTTTGTGATATTCGCTGCAATGCGGTGGGCTTCTGCCCACTACTGTGCTCTAGTATATTCTGCTTGTCCTTGTGGAGGCCAGCAGTTTTGGTCACGACATGCTAGGTGAAGCTAGGTTACGTTCGGTTAGGTTAGGTTCAGTCAGGGTATGTTAGGATACCTCCAACTTTTGTGCTGTACACTGATTTTCGAAAGATTTCTGCGCTCTACTTTGTTCTACTATACTCAGCTCAATTACGGAGATGCGAGCAATAGCGTCCGCGGCACGCTAGGTTGAGTTACGTTATGATTGGTTAGGCTAGGCTAGGCTATGTTTGGTTATTATCGCTTATACATTCGTGCTATACACTGGTTTTCGGTGCATTTCTGTGATCTACTCTGCTCAACCACGTTCTGCATGGCTCAGGGAAGAACAGCAATAGTCGCGGCACGTTATGTTGCATTAGGCTACGTTTGGTTATGTTATGCTAGTTTATGTTTGGTTATGGTGGCTCTGACTTTCGCGCTATGCACTATTATCCGGCGGGTTCCTGTGATCTACTGTGCTCTACTGCTTCCTGCTTGGCTCTGTGGAGAACGGCAGCGGTGGTCGCGCCACGGTCTGTTGAGTTACGCTACGTTTGGTCAGGTTTGGTTGGGTTAGGTTATGTTCGGATATCATCGACTTTCGCGCTAATCACCGGAATGCGGAGGATTTCGGCGAACCACTGTGCTCTAGTATACTCCATTTGTCTCTGTAGATGTCAGCAGTAGTTGCCTCGTAGTGTTAGGTTTTGTTAGGTTACGTTTGGATATGCTACGTTTGGCTACGTTTGGACGGGCGACTTTGACTTTTGTGAATTACACTGCTATTCTTTGAGCTTCAGTGATCTACTGCGCTGTGCTGCATTCCGCTTGGCTCCGGGGATGCCAGATGCAGTGGTCGCGTCACGTCATGTTGACTTATGCTACGTTCGGTTATGTTAGGTTAGTACGGGTTGGGTTGCGATATCTGCAGCCTTTGTGCTGTTCACTGCAATGCGGTGGATTTCTACGCTCTACTGTGCCCTAGTACATTCTGATTTTCTCTATGGATATCAGCAATAGCGGTGTGGTCATATTAGGTTGAGCTATGCTTCGTTTGGGTATGCTACGTTTGGTTATGTTAGGGGAGGCTGCTTTGGCTGTTGTGCTTTGCTCTGCTTTTCGGTGGATTTGTATGATCTGCGATGCTCTACTAGATTCTGCTTTGCTCCTGGGAGGCCAGGTACTTTGGTCGTGGCACATCGCGTTGAGCTATGCTACGCTTGGTTGTGTCAGGTTAGGTCAGGTTAGGTTAGGATACATTCGACTTTTGCGCAATTCACTGCAATACGGTGGATTTCTGAGCACTACTGAGCTGTGGTACATTCTGCTTGTCTCTGTGGAGGCCAGCAATATTGGTCCGGTCATGTAAGGTTGAGTATGGCTTCGGTTGCATGTGTTACGTTTGGCTAGGTTAGGATTTGCTACTTTGACATGTGTGCTATTCACTGCTATTTGGTAGATTTCTATTTCTGCTCTGCTATACTCTGCTCGACTTTGGGGAGCCGAGAAATACCGGTCGCGGCACGTTAGTTTTTGTTGGGTTACGCTTCTTTATGTTAGGTTAGGTTGAGTTTGGTTAGGATAGCTATGACTTTCGTACTATACAATCTTACTCGGTGTATTCCTGTGATCTAATGTGCTCTGTCACACTCTGCTTGCCTACTGGGAGGCATGGAGCAGTGGCGGCTTTAAGTTATATTGAGATATGCCACGTTCGGTTAGGTCTGGTTAGGTCAGGTTAGGGTCGGATACCTTCCACCTTTGTGCTATTCACTACAATGCGGAGGATTTCTGTGCACGACTGCACCCTAGTACATTCGGCTTTTCTCTGTGGAGACTAGCAATAGTGGTCTCGTCCGGTAAAGCTGAGTTAGGTTACGTTTGGCTATGTTAGGTTAGGCTACTTTGACCTTTGTGCTATACACAGCTTAGAGTAAGGTGCCATTCGAAGCCTTTCGGTGGATTTCTGCGCCCTGCTGCGCTCTAACAGGTTCTGCTTGGCTCTGGTCTGGCCAGCAATAGCGGTACCGCCGTGTAAGGTTGGCTAAACTCCATTTCGATGTGTTACGTTTGACTAGGTAAGGATAGGCTTCTTTGTCTTTTGTGCTGTACACTGATGTTCAGTGGATCCCTGCTCTCTAATATGCTCTAATATGCTCAGCTTTGCTATACGAAGGCCATTAATAGCGATCGCTGCACGTTGCGTTGAGTATGCTGCGTTTGGTTAGGTTTGGTAATGCCTGGTTAGGTTAGGATATCCGCGACTTTTGTGTTCTACACAACTATAAGGAGGATCTCTACGCACTTCATTGCTCTACTATACTCTGCTCGTCTCTGGGGAGGCGCGCAATAGCGGCCGCGGCACGCTAGGTTGTGCTAGGTCACGTTTGACTATATTAGGTTAGGCCAAGTTCCGTCAGTGTAGCTTCGACTATACACTGCTATACACTGTTATTCGGTGGATTTCTGCGCTCTACAGTTCTCTACTATACTTTGCTAGGCTATTGGGAGACCAGGAGCAGTGTTCGCGGCACATGATGTTGAGCTATGCTACGTTCGGTTGGGTTAGTCTAGAACAGGATATAAAATGATATCTACGGCTCGTGTGCTATTCATTGCAATTCGTTGGATTCCTGCGCTCTACCATGCCCTAGTACATTCAGCTTGGCTCTGGCGAGGCCAGAAATTTTGGCATCGGCAGGTTAGGCTGTGTTATGTTACGTTTGGCTAGGTTAGGTTATGTCAAGCTCGGTCAGGTTATGTTTGACTTCCGTGCTATATACTACTATTCGGAAGATTTATGCACTCGTGTCGCGGCACGTTAGTTTTTGTTGGGTTACGCTTCTTTATGTTAGGTTAGGTTGAGTTTGGTTAGGATAGCTATGACTTTCGTACTATACAATCTTACTCGGTGTATTCCTGTGATCTAATGTGCTCTGTCACACTCTGCTTGCCTACTGGGAGGCATGGAGCAGTGGCGGCTTTAAGTTATATTGAGATATGCCACGTTCGGTTAGGTCTGGTTAGGTCAGGTTAGGGTCGGATACCTTCCACCTTTGTGCTATTCACTACAATGCGGAGGATTTCTGTGCACGACTGCACCCTAGTACATTCGGCTTTTCTCTGTGGAGACTAGCAATAGTGGTCTCGTCCGGTAAAGCTGAGTTAGGTTACGTTTGGCTATGTTAGGTTAGGCTACTTTGACCTTTGTGCTATACACAGCTTAGAGTAAGGTGCCATTCGAAGCCTTTCGGTGGATTTCTGCGCCCTGCTGCGCTCTAACAGGTTCTGCTTGGCTCTGGTCTGGCCAGCAATAGCGGTACCGCCGTGTAAGGTTGGCTAAACTCCATTTCGATGTGTTACGTTTGACTAGGTAAGGATAGGCTTCTTTGTCTTTTGTGCTGTACACTGATGTTCAGTGGATCCCTGCTCTCTAATATGCTCTAATATGCTCAGCTTTGCTATACGAAGGCCATTAATAGCGATCGCTGCACGTTGCGTTGAGTATGCTGCGTTTGGTTAGGTTTGGTAATGCCTGGTTAGGTTAGGATATCCGCGACTTTTGTGTTCTACACAACTATAAGGAGGATCTCTACGCACTTCATTGCTCTACTATACTCTGCTCGTCTCTGGGGAGGCGCGCAATAGCGGCCGCGGCACGCTAGGTTGTGCTAGGTCACGTTTGACTATATTAGGTTAGGCCAAGTTCCGTCAGTGTAGCTTCGACTATACACTGCTATACACTGTTATTCGGTGGATTTCTGCGCTCTACAGTTCTCTACTATACTTTGCTAGGCTATTGGGAGACCAGGAGCAGTGTTCGCGGCACATGATGTTGAGCTATGCTACGTTCGGTTGGGTTAGTCTAGAACAGGATATAAAATGATATCTACGGCTCTTGTGCTATTCATTGCAATTCGTTGGATTCCTGCGCTCTACCATGCCCTAGTACATTCAGCTTGGCTCTGGCGAGGCCAGAAATTTTGGCATCGGCAGGTTAGGCTGTGTTATGTTACGTTTGGCTAGGTTAGGTTATGTCAAGCTCGGTCAGGTTATGTTTGACTTCCGTGCTATATACTACTATTCGGAAGATTTATGCACTCGACTGTGCTCTACTATAGTCCGCTTGGCTCTGGGGAGGCCAGAAATAGTGGGCTCATCACGTTGGGTAGGCTACGCTTGCATATGAGAAATTTGGTAATATTAGGACAGAATATCTTGGACTTTCGTGCCATTCACTCCCTTTCGGTGGATATCTGCGATCTACTGTGCTCTGATATGTTCTGCTTGGCATTGGGG
>NW_016909212.1:138290-157183 GCF_001483705.2 Eufriesea mexicana | reverse complement strand
AAATAATAGTAGTCCCGGCGCGTCGGCTTGAGTTAGGTTACGTTTCGTTGGGTTTGGCTAGGAAGGCTTGGTTAGGATTTCTCTGAAACTTGTGCTATGCACTGCTATTCGGTGGTTGTCCGCGCTCTACATTGCTCTACTATATTCCGCTAGACTCTGGGCAGGAGAGCAATGGTGATCGTGGCACCTTAGGTAGAGTTAGGTGTGTTTGGTCAGGTTTGGTTACGCTAAGTATGGTTAGGATTACTTTGACTTCCGTTCTGTACACTGCTTTTCGGTGCATTTTTGTCACCTACAGTGCTCTACAATATTGTGCTTGACTCCCAGGATGCCAGCAGCAGCGGGCGCGGCACGTTATATTTGGTTATGCTACGTTTGGTTAGGTTAGGTCTGTCAGGTTGGGTTAGTATATCTTCGACTTTTGTCCTATTCACTACAATGAGGTGTGTCTCTGCGCACCACTGCTCCCAAGTAAATTTGGCTTGTCTCTGTGGTGGCCAGCAATGGTGGTCGCATCCTTTTTGGTTGAGTTAGGTTACGTTTGGTTAGATTACGTTTGTTTGGGTTAGGTTAGGTTAGCATTGACTTTCTTTGTATACACTGCTCTTCTGTGGACTTCTGCGCTCTACTGTGCTCCACCTAAACCTGCTTATCTCTGGGAAGGCCAGCAATAGTGGTCCTGGCACGTAAGTTTGGGTTAGAATACGTTTGGTAACACTAAGCTTGGATAGGTTGGGAAATGGAAGCTTTGACTTTTTTGCTATACACCGCTATTCGGGCGATTTCTGCCGCCTATATTGCTCTACCACAATCTGCTTGTCTCTGGGGAGGCCAGTAATAGTGGTCGTGGCGCATTAGTTTCAGATAGGGTGCGTTTGGTTATGTTATGTCTGGATTGCTTCGACTTTTCGGCTGTATACTGCGTTTCTATTTATTTCTGCGCTCTACTCTCCTGTAATATGCTCTGCTTGGCCCTGTGGATGCCAGAAATAGATGCCGCGGCACGAACGGGATCAGTTAGATTACTTTCGGCAGGGTCAGGTTAAGTTGTATTATGTTGGGATGTCCTAGACCAATGTGCATAACACAGATATACTGTGGACCACTGTGCTCTACTCTATCATTATCTGCCTATCTCTGGGGATGCCAGCATAGGTGGTCGCGGCACGCTAGCTTCAGTTATGTTACGTTTGGTTAGGTTAGGTTAGGTTAGGTTTGATCATGATATCCTTGACTTCCATGCCATTCTCTGCTTTCGGCGGAATTCTGCGATCTGCTGCGCTCTAACGTGCTCAGCCTGACAATGATGATAACAGCAATTGTGGTCTCGGCACGTTAGGTTGAGTTAGGCTTCGTTTGACTATGTTAGGTTATGTCAGGATAGGTTAGGATATCATTGACTTCTGCTCTCTACACTGAAGTGCTGTTGATTTCTGCGCTCTACTGTGCTCTAGTATGTTCTGCTTGGCTTTGTGGAGGCCAGCAATAGTGGTCTCGGCACGTAAGCTTAAGTTAGGTTGCGTTTGAGTTGTATTACATTTGGAGAGGTTAGGAGAGGATAGCTTTGACTTTTGTGCTGTACGCTGCTATTCGGTCGATTTCTACGCCCTACGGTGGCATACTGTACACTGCTCGACTCTGGGAAGTCCAGTAATAGTGGTCTCGTGCCGTTAAGATGAATCAGGCTACGGTTGGCTACGTTACATTTGCTTTGGTTAGGTTTGGATGGATACGACATTCTCGGTACACACTGATATCCGGTGGATTTCACCGCCCTACAGTGCTCTAGTATGTTCAGGTTGGCACACGGAAGGCCAGCAATAATGTCCTCGGCACGTATTGTTGAGTCAGGTTACGTTCGGCTAAGCTAGGTTAGGATACGTTTGGTTTGGGTAGCTCCAACTTTTGTACTATGCACAGCAATTCGGTGGATTTCGACGCTCAACTATGATCTAGTATGTTCTACTTGTCTCTGAGAGGAGCAGCAGTAATGATCTCGGCACATTGGTGTGAGTCAGATTACGTTTGGTTATGCTACGTTTGGTCAGGATAGGATAGGGCTGCTTTGAACTTCATGCCGTGCACAGCTTTTCGGCGGACTTCTGCGCTCTACATTGCTCTAATATGCTCTGCTTGGCTCTGCGGAGGCTAGCAATGGTGGTCTCGCCACGTCCGGTTGAGCAATGTTACGTTTCGTTGGGGTAGGTTAGGATTGCTTGGTTAGGATTTCTTGGACTTTTGCGCTTTACACTGTTATTCGGTGTTTTTCTGCGCTCCACATTGCCCTGCTAAGCACTGCTTGACCTTGGGGAGGGGAGCAATAGTGGTCGGAGCACGTTATTTTGAGCTACACTACGTTTGGATAGGTTAGGCTAGGGCGTGTTAGGTCAGGATATGTTTGGCTCTTGTGCTATACACTGCTATTCGGTGGACTTCTGCGCTCCAGTGCGCTCTAGTGTGCTCTGTCTGGCTCTGGGGTGGCAAGTAATAGTTGTCTCGACACGTGAGGTTGAGCCATGCTACGTTCGGTTTTGTTACGTTTGGTGAGCTAAGGTTATGTTTGTGCAGTCTTTTGTGCGACACACTACCATTCGTTGGATTTCTGCGCTCTACTGCGCTCTAATATACCCTGCTTTGCTGTCTGGAGGCCAGAAACAGTGGTCTCGAAAACATTAGGTTGTATTAGGTTACGTTTGGTTAGGTTATATTTGTTTCGGTTAGGTCCGTGTTGCTTCGATTTTCTTGGCATAGACTGCTTTTCGGTGGAGTTCTTCTCTCTGCTGTGCTCCACTGTACTCTGCTCGACTCTGGAGAGACCAGCAATAGAGGCCGCTGCACGTTAGGTTGAATTAGGTTACGCTTGGTTGTGTTACGATTGGTTAGGTTACGAGAGGGTAGCTTTGACTTTTGTGCTATACACTGATATTCAGTCGACTACTGCGCTCCACTGTGACCTGATATGTGCAGCTGGGCTCCGGGAAAGAAGAAAACATTGGCCTGTGCAACTTATGCTGGGTTAGGCTACGTTTGCTTGGATTAGGCTTGGTCAGGCTGGGTTAGGTTGTACTTGAATTTTGTTCTTTAAACTAGAACGCCGCGAATTTCAGTGATCCACTCTGCTCCAGTATTTCTGAATGGCACTGGGAATGTAGGCAATAGTGGTGCGGGGAGGCTAGGTGGTGTTAGGCTGCGTTTGGCTATGCTACGCTTTTCTTAGGTTAGGCAAGTGTAGCTTTGACTTTTGTGCTATGCACTGCTATTCGGTGGATTTCTGCGCTCTCCTGGGATTTGATATGCTCTGCATTGCTCTGCGGATGCCAGAAACTGTGGCCGCTGCGCGCTAATTAGAGTCAGGCTACGTTTGGTTGTGTTAGGCTGGTTTGGGTTAGTATAGGATATCTTTGACTTTTGCGATGTGCACAGAAATGCGGTCGATTTCTGTGCTCTGCTGTGCCCTAGTATGTTCTGTTTGGCTCTGGAGAGGCCAGTAATAGCGTTCTCGACATTTTACGTTGAGATACTCTACGTCCGGTTAGGCTACGTTAGTCATGGTTAGGTTTAGATAGCTTCGACTTTCGTGGGGTAAACTGACGTCCGGTGGACTTCTGAGATCTACTATGTCTTACTATGCTCTGCTTGGCACTGTAGGGGCCAGCAATAGCTGTCGACGCTGGTTAGGTTCAGTTAGATTACGTTTGGCTTTGTTAGGTTCGGTTCGGTTATGTGAGGATGGCAATGACTCATGTGCTCAACACTGAAAATCTATGGACTTCTGTGCTCTACTGCGCACTATCGTATTCTACTTGTCTCTGGTGAAGCCAGCAATAGTGGTCGCGGCGCGTTGGGTTTAGTTATTCTACGTTTGGTTGGATTATGTTTGGCCTGGTATAGTTCGGACGACTTAGAATTTTGTCCTATATATTGCTATTCGGTGGATACCTGCGTTCTACGGTGGTCTAACACTCTCTGCCTGGCGATACGGAGGCCAGAATTAATGACCGTGGCACGTTAGGTTGTGTTAAGTTACGTTTGGTTGTGTTACGTTTGGTTTGGTTGGGATTAGGAAACCTTGACTTATGCGCTATATGCTGCTATTTGGTGGATTTCTGCTCTGTTCGTTTCTCTACTACACTCTACACGCCATCGGGGAAGCGAGCATTAGCTACCATGGCGCGATATGTTGGGTCAGGTAACGTTTGGTTAGGTTAGTTTAGGTTAGTTTCTGTTGGGTTGGCTTTGACTTTTGTGCTATACACTGCTATTCGGTGGATTTCAGCGCTCTACCGTGCTCCAATATGCTCTGCCAGGCTACGGGGATGAAAGCTATAGTGGTCTCGGCATGTTAGGTTGGGTTATGCTACGTTTGGTTCGGTTATGTTTGTTTGGGATAGGACTGGATAGCTTTTTCTTTCGTGTTGTTCACTGTTATTCGGTGTAATTCTGCGCTCTGCTATCCTCTACTATACCGTTCACTAATCTCGGGAGGCCAGCAATTGTGATCGCGGCACGGCACTTTGGGTTACGTTATGTTCGGCCATGTTACAATTTGCTACGCTAGGAGAGGAAGGCTATAACTTTTGTGCTTATACTCTGCTGCTCGGCGGATTCCTGTGCTCTACTGTGCCCGAGTACATTCCGCTTTTCTCTGTGGATGTCAGCAATTGTGGTCCGCTCATGTTCGGTTGATTTGATCATCATTTTTATATGATACGTTTGGCTACTTTAGGAAGGAATGTCTTAGGCTTTCATGCCGTTCACTGCCATTCGGTGGATTTCTGCGGCCTTCTGTGCTCCAATATGTTCTCCGGGGCTCTGGGGTGGCCAGTAATGGTTGTATCGGCACGTTAGGTTGAGTTATGTTACGTTTCGTTAGGGTAGGTTAGGAAGGCAATGTTAGGATTTCTTCGACTTTTGTGCCATACACTGCTATTCGGTGGATTTCTGCCGTATACATTGCTCTAATATACTCTGCCCGACTCTGGGGCGTCGGGCAATAGTTTTCGTGACACGTTATTTTGAGTTAGATAATGTTCGGCTATTTTAGGTTGGGCTAAGTTTGGTTAGGGTAGCTTCGACTCTCGCGCTATGCACTTTTATACTGTGGATTTCTGTGATCTACTGTGCTCTACTAAATTCTGCTTTGCTCTGGGGATGACAGGAGCAGTGGTCGCGACACGTCATGTTGGGTTATGCTGTGTCTGGTTTGGTTAGATTATGCCAGGTTAGAGTAGGTTATCTACGGCCATTGTGCCATTCACTGCAATTCGGTGTATTTCTGCGCTCTAATGAGCTCTAGCACATTCTGCGTGTCTCTGTCGGGACCAGCAATTTTGGTCTCGTAATGTCAGGTTGTGTTAGACTACGATTGTGTAAGTTACGTTTGGCTAGGTAATGGTATGCTACTTAGATCTTTGTGCTATTAACTGCTATTCGGTGGATTTCTGCGCTCTAATGTGCACTCGTATATTTTACTTGGATCAGGGGAGGCAAGCAATAGTGGTCTCGGCACGCTAGGTTAATTTATTCTACGTTCGGGTATGTTAAGTCTGGTGAGGTTAAGATAGGATAGTATAGGCTTTAGTACCATACACGGATATTCGCGGATTTCTGCGCTCTACTGTGCTCCAGCACATTCTGCTTGGACTTGTGGAGGCCAGCTATTGTGGTTTCGGCACGTTAGGTTGAGTTCAGCTTCGTTTGATTATGTTACGTTTTGTTAGGTTAGGATAGGCTACATTCTCTTCTGTGCTTTATACCGCTATTCGGAGGATTTCTGAGCTGTAATGTGCTCTGATTTGCTATGCTTCGCGCTGGATAGGCCAGCAATATTGGTCTTGTCACGTTATGTTGGATTACACTACGTTTGGTTAGGTTAGTTTGAGTCAGGTTGTGGTAGGATATCTTCGACTTTTCTGTTATTCACTGAAATGCGGCGGACTTCGGCGCACTACTGTGCTGTAGTACAATCTGCTTGTCATTGTGAGGGTCAGCAATAGTTTTCTAGTCATGTTAGGTTGAGTTATTTTACGTTTGGATGTGCTACGTTTGGCTAGGTTAGGATACTCTACTTTGACTTCTGCTCTGTTCACTGCTGTTTGGTAGATTTCTGCGCTCTAACGTGATCTAATGTGCTCTGCCCTTCTCTGGGAATGCCAGGAATATTGTTCTCCACTCGTTATGTTTAGGTACACTACGTTTCGATAGGTAAGGTATGGTCAGGTTATGTCACGGTGAGTTTGACTTTTGCGCTATACACTGCAATGCGGAGTATCTCTGGGCTCTGCTGCGCTCTAGTATATTCTGTTTGGCTCTCGGGAGGCCAGCGATAGTGGTCTGGGTACCTTAAGTTGAGCTATGCCACGTTTGGTTATGTTACGTTTGGTGAGGTTAGGACGGGATAGTTTAGACGTCTGTGCTATGCACTGCTATCCTCCGACTTCTGCGCTCAACTGCGTTCTAATATTCTCTGATTGGCTCTCGGGATGCCAGCAATAGTGGTCCCGGCGCCTTAGGTTTTGTTAGGCTACGTTTGTATATGATAAAATTGGTTATGTTTGGAGAGTATTGCTTAGACTTTAGCGCCATCCACTGATATTCGCTGTATTTCTGCGCTCTACGTTGCTCTACTATACTTTGCTCGGCTCTGGGGAGGCCAGCAATAGCGGCCGTTGCACGTTAGGTTGAGTTACGCTGCGATAGGGTATGTCTGGTCAGGCTGTATTTGGTTACGATAGCTTCGACTATCGTGCTGGACACTGTTATTCGTTGGATTTCTGGTATTTACTGTGCTCTATAAAATTCTGCTAATCGATGGGGAGGCCAGGAGCAGAGGCCGCGGTACTCTATGTTGAGTGACGCTACGTTCGCTTAGACTAGGTTAGGTTTGGATATCTTCGACTTTTGTGCCATTCACTTTAATGCGGCGGATTTCTGCGCGGAACTGCTCCCTAGTACATTCGGCTTGTCTCTGTGGAAGCCAGCAATTGTGGCCCAGGCATGTAATGTTGATGTATGCTATGTTTGGTTATGCTTCGTCTGGTGGCGTTAGGATACGATAGTACAGACTTTTGTACTATACACTGCCATCCACGGATTTCTGCGATCTACTGTCCTCTAGTATATTCTGCTTCACTCTGGAGAGGCTAACAGTAGTGGTCTCTGCACGTTGGGTAGAGTTTTGCTACGTTTGCTTATGTCACGTTGGATTAGGTCAGACTGAGAAGGGTCATGTTAATTTAGACTTTCATGCTATACGCTGTCGTTCGGAGAATTTCTGCGCTGTAATGTGACCTACTATATTACGCTTAGAACTGGCAGGGCAAGCAATAATAGTCTCGGCACGTTAGTTTGATTTAGGTTTTGTTTGTCTATTTAAGGTTGGGCTACGCTCGCTAACGATTGCTTGGGCTTCCGTGCTGTGCACTGTTTTTCGGTGGATTTCTGCGCTCGACTGCACTCTAGTACATGCTGCTTAGACATGGGCGGGCCACCATTAGTGGCCGCGGCGCATTATGTTGATGTAGGCTACGTTTGGTTTGGTTCGGTTAGGTTAGGTATTGTTAGGATGGCTTTGACCTTCGTGCCATTCAATGCTATCGAGTGTATTCCTGTGATCTACAGTGCTCTACTACATTCTGCTTGGCTATGGCATGAACAGGAGCAGCGGCCGCTGCACGTTATGCTGTGATATGCTACGATAGGATAGGTCAGGCTAGGACAGGTTATGCTAGCATACCAGCTGCTTTTGCGCTTCTCACTTCAATGCGGTGGATTTCTGCACTCGAATGTGCTGCAGTACATCCCGCTTGTCCCTGTGTCGGCCTGCATTAGTGGTTTCGTCATGTCAGGTAGGGTTATATCACCTTTGGATATGTTACGTTTGACTAGGATAGGATGGGCTACTCGGACTTTTGTGCCATCCACTGCTATTCGGCGAACTTCTGCGCTCCAATGTGCTCCAATATGCTCTGCTTGGCTCTGCGAGGCCAGCACTATCTGTCTCGTCGCGTTATGTTGTGTTACACTTCATTTGGATAAGCTAGGTTCGGCCAAGTTATTTCAGGATATGTCTCACATTTGTGCTAAACAAGAAATTCCGTGGCCTTCTGCGCTCCACCGTGTCCTAATACTTTCTGCTTGTCTCTCGGGAGGCCAGCGATAGTGATCTCGGCAAGCTAGGTTGAGATAGGTTACGTTTGGTTAGGTTAGGTTAGGTCCGGTTAGGATATCTTAGGATATCTTTGACTATTGTGCTATACACTGCTATTCGGAGGATTTTTGCGCTCTACAGTGCTCTACTATGCTCTGCTCGACTCTGTGGATTCGAGCAGTAGTGGCCGTGGCCCGTTAGGTTAAGTTAGGTTACGTTTAGTTTGGTTAGGTTAGGACGGTTTGGTTCGGATGTCTATGTCTCTTGTGCTATACATTTCAATGCGGTGGATTTCAGAGCTCTGCTGTGCTGTAGTACATTCTGCTTGTCTCCGGGGATGCCAGCAATAGCGGCTTGGCGCGTTAGGATTAGCTAGGCTACCTTTGCATGTAATAAGTTTTGTTATGTTAGGAGAGAGTAGATTAGTCTTTTGTAGCATTCACTGCTTTTCGGTCGATTACTGCACTCTACTGCGCTATAATATGTTCTACTTTGCACTGGCGCGTCCAATTACGGTAGCCGCGGTCGTCACTTTGAATTCGGTTATGTTGCATTTGGTTAGGTTAGGTTATGTTTGGTTAGGGCATCCTTAACGTTCGCGCTATACTCTACTATCGAGCTGATTACTGTGATCTACTGTGCTCGACTACATTCTGCTTGGTTATGGGGAGGCCAGCAGCAGTGATTGCGGTACGCAGTGTTGTGTTATGCGGCATTTGGGTAGGTTAGATTAAGTTAGCTTAGGTCAGGGTATGTTTCGTGGGGACTATTCCCCACGCCCGTTGTAACTTAGGTGCTTCCGCAGGCTATGCGTGCGCTGCGGTGCGGTGGTATGCGTGATGTGCGTGCAAGTAAGCGACCCGTCCCGCGCGCATGTGCATGGATGGCTCGTGTGCGAGTTCCGTCGCGCCGGAGTGTGTGTTTGGGGGGGGGGGACTACTGTCGCGTCGCGGGCGTGTCCTGTCAAGCGCGTTGCCGCGAACTGCAGGACGCTCCGATATACCAGGGGTTGTACTTCGCGGGTGTTTCAGTGGATAAGAATCCCACAAAACATCGCCCCCTCCCCAAGGGGCCAGGTATACTTGGAAGATTTCTCCACGTGAAAAAAAAGAGAAGGGGTCGAGATATGTTAGACTTTTGTGCTGTACACACCAGTGCGGTAGGTTTCTGCGCACTACTTTGCTCTGGTATATTCTGCATGGCTCTGGGCATTCCCGCAGTAGTGACCTCGGCAGGTTAGGTTGAACTGTGCTACGTTTGCTTGTGCTACATTTGGTTTAGTTGGCATCGAATGGATTAGACTTTCGTACCATACACTGCTATTCGGTGGACTTTTGCACTCTGCAGTTCCCTAATTTGTCCTGTTTGGCTCCGGGGTGTCCAGTATTGGTGGACTCGGCATGTTATGTTGAGTTAGGTTTCGGTCCGTTAGGTTAGGTTAGCAAGCCTTGACTATTATATCAATGGCGTTTGTGCTGCACACTGCTATTCGGAGATATCTGCGATCTAGTGTGCCATAATATGTTCTGCTTGGCTCTGGGAGGCCAACAAGAGTGCTCTCGACACGTTATGCTTAGCTGGGCTACGATAGCTCAAGTTAGGTTAAATCAGGTATGGTTTGGATATATTTGACATTTTCGTTATAGACTGCACTGCGGTGGATCTCTGCGCACTGTTGTGCTCTTGTGCATTCTGCTTGGCCCTGTGAAGGCCACCAATAGCTTTCTCGTCATGTTAGGTTGAGTTAGGTTACGTTTGTGTATGTTAAGTATGGCTAGATTAGGAGAAGCTACTTCGAATTTTGTGACATAAACTGCTATTCGGAGGTTTTCTGAGCTATTATGTGCTCTGATATGCCTGGCTCTGTGGTGGCCAGTAACAGTGGTCTCGGCTCGTTAGCTTGTGTTAGGCATCGTGCCGTTGGTTTGGGTTAGGAAGGTTCGGTTCGGAATTCTTTGACTCTTGTGCTATAAACTGCTATTCGGTGCATTTCCGCGCTCTACAGTGCTCTACCATACTCCGGTCGACCCGGGGGAGGCGACCAGTGGTTGTTGTGGTATATCAGTTTGAGTATAGCTACGTTTTCTTATGTTACGTTTGGTTACGTTAGGACAGAATAGCTTAGACTTTTGTGCCATACGCTGCTGGACTGTGGATTTCTCTGCTCTACTGTGCCCTTATATATTCTGCATGTCTCTGGGGCTGCCTTTAATAGATGTCTCGGCGCGTTAGTTTGAGTTATGTTACGGTCCGTATGGTTACGTTAGGAAGGTTTGGTTACTGTTTCTGCGACTTCTGTGCTATACACTGCTATTCGGAGGTTCTCCGCACTCTACATTGCTCCACCATACTCCGCCAAACTCTGGGGAGGCGAGCAATAGTGGCCGCGGCACGTTACGTTGTGGTAGGCGACGTTTGATTACGTTACGTTAACCTGGGTTCGTCTGGAGGGATACGACTTTTGTGCTGCACACATCGATCCTTTGGACTCCTTCGCTCTGCTGTCCTCTAGTGTGTTCTGCCCGACCCTGCGGGGGACAGCAATAGGGGCCTCGCCTTGTTAGGTTGTGTTGGGTTACGTAGTGGACATGTTACGTTTGGTGAGGATAGGAGAGGCTACTTTGACTTTTGTGCTATACGCAGCTATTCTGTGGATTCCTGCTCACCACATTGCTTTGCCATAACCTGCTCGATTCTGGGGTAGCTATGAATGGTGGTCGTGACACAGTAGGTAGCGTCAGGTGACGTTTGATTAGGCTAGGTTGGGTTAGGCTTGGTTACTATGCCTTTGACCTTTGTGGTGTTCGCTGTGATTCGATGGTCTCCTGTGCCCTAGTAGATTCAACTTGGCTCTGGGGAGGCCAGCAATAGTGGAAGCGTCAAGTTAGCTTGAGCTACGTTACGTTTGGTTATGTTACGATTTGTTAGGTTAAGCGAGAAAAGCATTGAGTTTTGTGACATACACTGCCATTCTCTGAACCTCTGCCATCTGCTCTCCTCTCATACGTTCTACTTGGCTATGGGGAGGCCTGAAGTAGTGGTCTCGGTAAGATAGGCTGAGTTAGGTTGCGGCTGGCCTGTTACGCTTGGTTAGGTTAGGGTAGGGTAGCTTGGGCTTTTGTGTTATAAACTGCTATTCGGAGGGCTTCTGCTCCCAACATTGTTCTGCTATACCCTGCTCGACATACGGGAGGCCAGCAATAGTGTTCGCGGTACGTTAACATGAGATAGGTTAAGTTCGGTTAGGTTAGGCTATGTTGTGTTAGGTCAGGGTAACTTTGACTTTTGAGCTTCACACTGCTATTCTATGGGTTTCTGCGCTCTGCTGTGGGTTATCACCCTCTGCTTGTCTCTGAGCACGCCAGGTGAACTGCTCGCATCTCGTTATGTTGAATTATGTAACGTTTGGTAAGGACAGGTTTGGTTGCTTGGTCAGTATAGCTTTGACTTTTGTGCTCTACAGTGCTTTTCGCTGGATTTCAGCGATCTACAGAGCTCTAGCATGTTCAGCTTGGCACTGTGAATGCCAGCAAATGTGGTCTCGTCGCGTTACATTCAATTATGTTACGTTCGGCTGTATTAAGCTTGGATAGGTTAGGAATGGAAAGAGTTGACTCCTGCGCTATACACTGTCATTCGGTGGATTTGTACGCACCACATAGCTCTACTATACTCTGCTCGAATCAGTTGAAACCAGCAATAGCGGTCGTGGCGCGGTAGGTTGTGTCAGGTTCTGTTTGGCTGTGTTACGCTTGGTTAAGTTATGAGAGGACAACTTTTGACTTTTGTGCTATACATTGCCATTCGGTGGATTTCTGCGAACTACATTGCTGTAATATGCTCTGCTTGGCTACGGGGAGGCCTGCCATGGTAGCCACGGCACGTTATGTCGTGTTAGGCGACTTATGGTTATATTACATTTGGTTAGGCTGGGATGGTAAAGCATTGAATTTTGTGCTATACACAGCCATTCGGTGGATTTGTGCAATCTTCATTGTTCTAATATGCTCTGCTTGGTTGTGGGGAGGACAGCAATGCTTGTGTCGTCACCTCATGCTTTGTTAGTCTACTTTCGGCTGGGTTAGGTTAGTACACGTTGGGAGAAGGACTTCTTTCACTCTTACGTTGTACACTGCAATGCGGTGTATTAATTCAGTCTACTGTGCTCTAGCATATTCTACTCTACTCTAAAGTTTGGATTGGTTAGGATAGGGTAGCATTGACTTTTGTGCAATACACTGCCGTTCCGTGGATTTCTCCGCTCTGCTGTGCCCTCATATGCTCTGCTTGGCCCTGTGGATGCCAGTAATAGTGTTATCGGCGCGTTAGGTATGCGACATGTTACGTTCGGCTCGGATAAGTTTGGTTAAGTTAGGATTGGATAACATAGATTTTCGTGCTATACCCTGATATTCGCAGCATATCCGCGCTCCTCATTGCTCTACTATACTCTACTCGACTCTGGGGAGGCCAGCAATAGCGTTCGTGGCGCGAAATATTGTGGTAGGCTACGTTTGGCTATGTTAGGTACGTTTACGTTTGGATGGTATTGATTTGGCTTTTATGTTATACACTGCTATTCGGTACACTTCTGCGCGCCACTTTGCTCTAATTTGTTCTGCTTGGCACTGTGGAGGACAGCAATAGAGGTCTCGGCACGTTATGTTGAGGCAGGCTACGTTTGCTTAGGCCAGGTTAGTAGAGGTTGTGTTCGGGCGTCTCTGACATTTGTGCTGTCCGCTGCTGTTTGGTGGCCATCTGCGCTCTACTGCGCTCTAGTGTATCCTGTTTGGCTCTCGGTGTTCCAGTAATAGTGGTATCGGCACTTTATGCTAAGTTATGCTACGTATGGTTTTATTACACTTGGTTAGGTTAGGATAGGGTATCTTTGACGTTTGTGCTATACACTACTTCTCGCTGGATTTCTACGGCCTATATTGCTCTGCTGTACTCTGCTCTACTCTAGGAAGGCCGGTAATAGTGGTCTGGCACATTAGTTTTAGTTAGGCTAGGTTTGGTTATGTTACGTTTGGTTATGGTATTGAAGGATATCTTTGACCTTTGTGCTGTACACTGAAATGTGGTGGATTTCTGCTCTTTACTGAGCTCTAGCATGTTCCGCTTGACTCTGTTGAGGCCAGTAATAGCGGTCTTGCCGAGTTAGGTTGGTATATGCTACGTTTGGTTATGTTATGTTTGCTATGGTTAGGTTCGAATAGCTTCGACTTTTCTGCTATGCACTGCGATTCTATGGATTTCTTCCCTCTACTCTTGTCCAGTATGTTCCGGTTTGCTCTTGGGAGGCCAGTAATAGTGGTCCCGTCAAGTTAGCATTATTTTGGCAACGTTTGGTTGTGGTACGTTTGGTAAGGTTAGGATTTTATAGCTCAGACTTTTGTGCTATACACTGCTCTCCGTGTGTCTCTGATCTCTACATTGCTCTAATACGCTCTGCTCGACTCCCGGGATGCCAGCAATAGTGGTCACTGCATGGTAGATTTGGTTAGAATACTATCGGTCGGGGTTGGGTTATGTTGCGTTGGGTTAGGGTTGCTTTGACATTGACGCTGCACACTGCCATTCTATGTACGTCTATGCTATGCTGTGCGCTATTACGCCCTGCTTGTGTCTGCGGGCGCCAAATACTGGTCGAAGCAAGTTAGGTTGGGTAACGTTCATTTCGGTTAGGCTTGGTTTGCCTGGGTATGTTTGGGGTAGCTTTGAATTCTTTGCTATACACTGCTATTCGGGCGAGTTCAGCGTCCTACATTGCTCTGCCATACTCTACTTGGCTCTCGTGAGGCCAGCAGTTGCGGTAGTGGCACCCCTGGCTGGGTTACGTTGCGTTCGGCTATGTTACGTTTGGTCAGGTTAGGAGGGGGTAGCTTTGTCTTTTGTGCTATACGCCACTGTTCGGTGGATTTCTGCGCTCTACTCTGCTCCAATAAGCTGTGCTTGGCTATGGCGCCTCCGGCAATTGTGGTCTCGGCATGCTTGGTTCGGTTACGTTAAATTTGGTTAAGTTACCATAAGATGCGTTTGGTTAGTGTTGTGTTTACTTTCGCGCTATACACAGCTATTCGGTGGATTCCTGCCCTCCACTGTGACCTATCCTAATCTGCTAGAGGCTGGGGTTACCAGCAGTAGTTTTCGCAGCACGTTGCGTTGATTCCAGCTTCGATAGGTTAGGTTATGTTAGTTTGGGTTAGTCTTGCATATCTTCGACATTTTGCTGTAAACTGCGGTCCTATGGGTTTCTGCGCCCTACTCTCTCCTAATAAGTGCTGATTGTCTTTGGGGAGGCCAGAAATAGTGGTGGCGGCACGTTAGGTTGATCTTCGTTACGTTCGGATAGTTTATGTTGGAATGGTAAGGCTTGGATGGCATCGATTTTTTTTACTGTAGAATGCGGCTCTATGGATTTCTGGGGCCTACACTCCTGTAGTATGCTCCGCCTAGCCCCGGGTACGCCAGGAATTAGTGATCGCGGCACGTTAGGTTGAGTCCTGTTACGATACGTTAGGTGAGGCTTGGTTAGGTTACGATGCGATAGTATTTACCTTCTTCTGTGCACTTCTACGCGGTGGATTATTGCGCTCTACTGCGCTCTAATATGCCATACTTGGCTTAGGGGGGCGGGGGGGGGGGGACCGTAATAGAGGCCTTGGCTCGTTAGGTTGAGATAGATTACGTACGTCTATGTTACGTTTGGTTAGGTTAGTGTAGGGTAGCTCTGACTTTTACGCAATACGCTGCTGTTCGGTGTTTTTCTGTGCACTACATAGCTCTAATACGCTCTACTTGGCTCTATGGAGGTCAGCAATAGTAATGTCGGCGCGTTATGTTGTGTTAGGCTTCGATTCGTTATGTTACGTTTGGCTAGGTTACGACAGGCTACTTTGGCTGTTGTGCATTACTCTGCATTTCGGTGGATTTCTATGGTCTGCTGTGATCTACTACATTCTGCTATGCTCCGGCAAGGCCAGGTGCTTTGGTCGCGGCACGTCATGTTGATTTATGCTGCGTTCGGTTAGGGTGGGTTAGTACTGGTTGGGTTACGATATCTGCAGCCTTTGTGCTACTCACTGCAATGCGGTGGATTTCTTCGCTCTACTGTGCCCTAGTACATTCTGATTTCCTGTATGGATGTCAGCAATAGCCGTCTGGTCATGTTAGGTTGAGCTATGCTTCGTTTGGATATACTGCGTTTAGCTAGGTTAGGATGGTCTACTTGGTGTTCCGTGCTATTCACTGCTATTCGGGGGGTTTCTGCGCTCTACATTGCTCTACTATACTGTGCCCGAATCTGGGGAGGCGAGCAATAGAGGACGTGGCTCGTTATTTTGAGTTATGATACGTTTGGTTATGTTAGGTTAGGCTAAGTTTGGTTAGGGTAGCTTCGACTCTCGTGCCATACACTGTCACTTAGTGGATTACTGTGATCTTATGTGCTCTAGTAAATTCTGCTTGGGTCTAGTGAGGAAATCTACAGTGGTCTCTGCACGTTACGTGGAGCTATGCTACGTTTGCTTATGTTACGTTTGGCTTGGTTAGGATAGAATAGCCTAGAATTTCGTGGCATACGCTGTTATTCGGTGGATTTCTGCTCTCTACTGTGCGCTGATACGTTCTGTTTGGCTCTGGGGTGGCTAATCGCAGTAGTCCCGGCTCGTCAGCTTGAGTTAAGTTACGTTCGGTTTTGTTACGTTAGGAAGTCTTGGTTAGGATATCTTTGACTTTTGTACTGTGCACTTCCTTTCGGAGGGTGAGCGCGCTCTACATAGCTCGACTATACTCCGCTCGAATACGGGATGTGAGCAATAGAGGTAGTCGCACGTTAGGCTGAGGCAGGTATGCTTCGTTGGGTTAGGTTAGGTTAAGTTTGGTCAGGATTACTTGACTTTCGTGATATGCACTGCTTTTCGGAGGATTACTGTGATCTACAGTGCTCTACCATCTTCTGCTTTAAGTCATGGATGCCAGCAGCAGTGGTTGCGGCACATGATGCTGGGTTATGCTAAGTTAGGTTAGGTTAGGTTAGGACAGGTTATACAAGTGTATCTACGTCTTTTGTGCTATTCACTACAATGCGGAGGATTTCTGTGACCTACTCTGCTCTGTTACATTCTGCCTTGTTCCGGGGAGGCCACGAGCAGCGGTCGCGGAACGTCATGTTGTGTTATGCTGCGTTCTGTTACGTTTAATTATCTCAGGTTAGGATAGGGTATGTACGGCTTTAGTGCTATTCATTGCATTGCCAGGGATCTCTGCGCTCTACTGTGCCCTCGTACATTCTGTTTCTCTCTGTGGATAGCAGCTGCAATGGTCTCGTCACGTTAGGTTACGTTTGGTTACGCTTGGATATGTTACATTTGCCTAGGACAGGATAGGATAGCTTTGAGTTTTGTGCTATACATTGCAGTCCACGGAATTCTGCGCTGTACTGCGTTCTAATATTTTCTGCTAGCCTCTGGGGGGCGGTAACAGTAATCTTGGCACGTTATGTTAAGTTATGTTACGTATGGTTTGATTAGGTTAGGTCAAGTTAGGTTAAGATATCTTCGACTTTTGTGCTATTAACTGCAACGCGGTGGGTTTCTGCCCACTGCTGTGCTCTAGTACATTCTGCTTGTCTTTCTGGAGGCCAGCAATGGTGGTCTCATCATGTTAGGTTGAGTTAGGCTACGTTTGGGTGTGTTGCGTTTGGCTGGGTTGAAATAGGCTACTTTGTCTTTTGTGCCAATTCACTGCTATTCGATGGATTTCTGCGCCCTAATTTGCACTAATATGCTCTGCTTGGCTCTGGGGATGACAGAAATATTGGTGTCGTCACGTCATGCTTAGTTACACTACGTTTGTATATGTTAGGTATTGCCACGTTAGGTCAGGGTATGTCTGGCTCTTGCGCTATACACTGCAATGTGGTGAGTTTCTGCGCTCTGCTGTGCTGCAGTATATTCTACTTCTCTCTGGGGAGGCCAGCGGTAGTGGTCTCGGTATGTTGTGGTAAGCTATGCTACGTTCCGTTGTGTTTCGTTTGGATGAGATAGTTTTGACTTTTGTGCTATACAGAGCTATCCGCGCATTTCTGCGCTCTACTGTGCTCCAGTATAATCTGCTATACCCTGGGGATGCCATCAGTTGAATTCTCATCGCGTTCGGATGTGTTTGGGTACGTTCGCTTACGCTACGTTTGGTTAGGTTAGTATAGAATAGCTTAGACTTTTGTGCCATACGCTGCTATTCGGTGGATTTCTGCCTTCAACAGTGCTCTCATATGGTCTGCTTGGCTCTGGGGTGGCCAGAAATAGCACTCCCGGTACGTCAGCTTGGGTTAAGTTACGTATCGCTGTGTTAGGATTGGAAAGTTTGATTAAGATTTCTTTTACTTTTGAGCTATGCACTGCTATTCGGAGGATGTCCGAGCTCTACATTGATCTACCATACTCCGCTCGACCCTGAGGAGGTGAGCAATAGAGCTCGTGGAAAGTTATGTGGAGTTAGGTTATGTTTGGTTAGGAAATGTTACTATAAGTATCGATATGATGACTCTGTCTTTCGCGCTGCAGACTGCTTTTCGGTGGATTTCTGCGCTCTGCTGTGCTCTAGCAAATTTTGCTTGGCTCTGGGGAGGCCAGCAATAGTGGTCTCGGAACGTTAGTTTGTGCTATGCTACGTTCAGCCATGTTACGCTTGCTGAGGTTAGGATAGGATAGTTTATGCCTTTGTGCTATACGCAGCTGTCCGCCGATTCCTGTGCACTACTGTGCTCTAATATCTTCTGCTTGGTTCTGGCTAGGCCTGCGTTAGTGATCTCGGCACCATAGGTTGATTTATGTTACGTTTGCTTAGGTTACGTTGTGTCAAGCTCTGTCAGGTTATCTTTGACTTTCGTGCTGTACACTGTTATTCGGAGTGTTCCTGCGCTCGTCTGAGCTCTACTATGTTATGCTTGGCCCTGGGCAGGCCAGGAATACTGGCAGCGGCACGTTATGCTCTGTTAGGCTACGTTGGGATATGTTATGTCAAGTCATTTTTGGTTAGGATTGCTTTGAACTTTGTGCTGTACACCACCCTTTGTCGAGCTCCTGTGATCTACTGCGCTCTACTCTATTCTGTCTTGCTCAGGGATTTCCAGCAATATTGGTCTCGTCACGTTATGTTTAAATACACTACGTTTGGGTAGGTAACGTGTGGTCTGGTCACGTCACGATAAGTTTGACCTTTGCGCTATACACTGCAATGCTTTGGACTTCTGCACTTTGCTGTGCTCAAGTGTATTCTGCTTGGTTCTGGGGAGCCAGCAATAGTACTCCCGGCACGTCGGCTTGAGCTAGGTTACGTTCCGCTGGGTTAGGTTAGGAAGGCTTGGTTAAGGATTCTTTGACTTTTATGCTGTTGACTAGTATTCGGAGGATGTCCGCGCTCTACGCTGCTGTACTATATTCCACTTGACTCTGGGTAGGCGAGCAATGGAGGACGTGGCTCGTTAGGCAGTGTTATGTATGTTTGGTCTGGTTAGGCTACGCTAAGTTCGGTTAGGATTACTTTGACTTTCATGCTGTTCACTGCTTTTCGGTCGATTTCTGTTATCTACATCGCTCTACAATATTGTGCTTGACTCCACGGATGCCAGCAGCAGCGGCCGCGCCACGTTATGTTGGGTTATGCTACGTTTGATTAGGTTAGGCTATGCCAGGTTTGGTTACGGCATTCTCGTGTTTTATGCCTTACGCTGCAATTA
>NW_016909212.1:117589-138266 GCF_001483705.2 Eufriesea mexicana | reverse complement strand
GTCTACTCTGCTCGACTCAGGGGAAGCATGCAATAGTGGTCGTGGCACGTTACGATCGGTCAGGTTACATTTGGTTAAGCTACGTTAGGCTATGTTTGGTCAGAGAAGCTTTGACTTTCGTGCTGTACCCTGTTATTCGGTGGACTTCTTGAATCTACTGTGCTCTACTAGAATCTGCTAGGCTATGGGGAGCCAGGAGCTGTGGCCGCGGAATGTTATGCTCAGTTATGCTACGTTTGGTTAGGTTAGGTCTGTCAGGTTTGGTAAGGATATCTTCGACTTTTGTGCTATTCACTACAATGCGGTATGTCTCTGCGCAGAACTCCTCCCTAGTAAATTCGGCTTTTCTCTGTGGAGGCCAGCAATGGTGTTCTGATCCCTTTTGGTTGAGTCAGGTTACGTTTGGTTATGTCGCGTTTGGCAATGTTAGCATAGGGTAATTTGACTTCTGTACTGCTCACTGCTAGTCGGTGGATTCCTGCGCTCTAATGTGCTCTAGTGTGCCCCGCCTGGATTAGCGGATGCCAGCAAAATTGGTCTCGTCACGTTATGTTTAGATACACTACGCTTCGTAGGTACGGTAAGGTCCAATTATGTCAGGATATATTTGACTTTGGCGCTACACACTGCATTGCGGTTGATTTCTGCGCTCTGCCGTGCCCTAGTATATTCTGCTTGGCTCTGGGGTGGCCAGACTTAGCGGTACTGTCCTGTTAGGTTTGGCTAGGCTCCGTTCGGGTGTGTTACATTTTGCTAGGTCAGGATAGGCTACTTTGACTTTTGTGCTATACACTGCCATTCGGTGGACATCCGCGCTCTAATGTGCTCTAGTGTGATCTGCTTGGCTCTGGGGATGCCAGCAATATTCGTCTCGTCACGTTATGTTTATATACACTACATTTGGTTGTGTAAGGTGATGTCAGATTATGTCAGGATATGTTCCTCTTTTGCTCTATACACTGCAGTGTGGTGGATTTCTACGCTCTGCTGTACTCTACTATATTCTGCTTGGCTATAGGGAAGTCAGCAACGGTGGTCTCGGCACGTTTGGTTGATTTATGCTGCGTTCAGTTATGATACATATGGCTCTGTTAGGATGTCGAAGCTCCGACTATTGTGATACGCACTGACATTCTATTGATTTCTGCGCTCTATTCGCCTCTGAAATGTTCTACTTGGTCCTGGTGAGGGCAGCAATAGTGGACTCGGCACGTTAGTCGGCGTTACGTTACATTCGGTTTCGTTAGATGTGGCGTCGTTAGCACAGGATTGCTTTGACTTTCGCGCGACACAATGCAGTGCGTTCGATTTCGACGTTCTACTGTGCTGTAATGACCTCTGCGTGACTCTGGGGGACCAACAATAGCGGTACCGGCAAGTTAGGTTAGGTTCCGTTACGTTTGCCTATATCACGTTTGGATAGGTTGCTATTGGGTAGATTTAACTTGTGTGCTATGCACTGCCGTTCGGTAGAATTTTGCGATCTACATAGCTCTACTATACTCTGCTCGACTCAGTGGAGGCCAGTAATGGTGGTCTCGGCACGGTATGTCGAGCAATGCTACATTTGGTTAGGCTGTGTTTGCTTGTGTTAGGTATGGATAGCAATGTCTTTCATGTTATACACTATTATTCGGTGGAAATCTGCCATATACTTTGCTCGACTATGCTCTGGTCGAATCTGGGGTGGACAGCAATGGTGGTCGCGTCACAATACGTTCAGGTACGTTTGTTCGGTTAGGTTAGCATAGGCTACGCTTGGTTAGGATGGCTTCGACTTTTATGTTGTACACTGCTATTCGGTGGATTTCTGCGTTCTACTGTGATCTAATATGTTCTGCTTGACTCTGTGGCGGCCAGCAATGGAGGTCTCATCTCGTTAGGTTTAGACATTCTACGTTTCAATAGGTTAGGCTTTGTCAGATTATGTTTGGATATCTTTGACTTTTGCCAAATACACTGCTATTTGGTGGCTTTCTGGACTCTACTGTGCTCTAGTATATTCTGCTTGCCTCTGGGGAGGCCAGCAATGTTGCCGCGGCACGTAAGCTCAAGTTAGGTTGCGTTTGTTTGTATTATATTTGGAGAGGTTAGGGAGGGATAGCTTGGACCTTTGCCCTATACACTGCTCTTCGGTCGATTCCTACGCGCTACGTTTCCCAACTGTACACTGCTCGTTTCTGGGGAGCACAGTAATAGTGGTCTCGCGCCGTTCTGTTTAGTCAGGCTACGCTTGGCTGCGTTACCTTTGCCTTGGTTAGGTTTGGATGGATAAGACTTTCGCAGAACACACTCATATCCGGTGGATTTCGCCGCTCTACAGTGCCCTAGTATGTTCAGCTTGGAACATGGAAGGTCAGAAATGATTTTCGCGGCACGTTATGTTGAGGCAGGTTACGTTCGGCTATGTTAGGTTACGATACGTTTGGTTAAGATAGCTCCTACTTCTGTGCTATGCACAGCAAGGTGGATTTCTGCGCGCAGCTATGCTCTAGTATGTTCTACTCCTCTCTGAGAGGAGCAGCAGTAATGGTCCCGGCACTTTTGGTTGAGTTAGATTACGTTTGGTTATGTTACCTTTGGTTAGGATAGGATAGGGTAGCTTCGACCTTCATGCCATACGCAGCTTTTCGGCGGACTTCTGCGGTCTGCATTCTTCTAATACGCACTGCTCGGCTCCGTTGAGGCCAGTAATGGCGGTCTCAGCATGTCCGGTTGAGCTATGCTACGTTCGGTTGTGTTATGTTAGTCTGAGTTAGGTTTAGATAGCTTTGACTTTCGTGGTATACACTGCTATTCGTGGGATTTCTGCGCTCTACTGTGCTCTATCATAATCTCGTCGACCGTGTGGAGGCCGGCGATAGTGATCGTGGCGCGATATGTTGCGATCATTATCGTTTTGTTATGCTACGTTTGGACAGGGTAGGATATGATTGCATAGACTTTTGTGCTATGCTCACCTATCCGGCGGATTTCTGCGCTCTACATTGCTCTACTCCACTGTGCTCGTCTATGGAGGGCCAGCAATGGTGGTCGCCGCACGTTATGTTGAGTTATGCCGCGTTAGTTAAGATATGTTTGTTCACGATCGCTTTGACTTTTGTGGTATGCACTTCTATTCGGTGCATTCCTACGCTCTACTGTGTCCCAATATGTTCTGCCTGGCTCTGGGGAGGGCAGAAATAGAGGTCCCAGCTCGTTAGATTGAGTCAGGATGCGTTCGGTTATGTTACGTTTAGTTCGGTTAGGGTATGATAGCTACGTCTCTTCTGCCATATGCCGCCATTCGTTGGATTGCTGCGCTCTGCACTGCTCTAATATGATCCGCTTTGCTTTGGCGAGGCCAGCAATACTACTCTCGGCACCTTACGTTGAGCCAGGCTACGTTCGGTTAAGTTTGGTTGGGAAAGGTTTGGTCAGGATATCATAGATTTTTGCGCTATACACTGCTATTCGGTGGATTTCTGCACTCTAATGTGCTCTGATATGCTTTGCGTGCATGTGGGGAGGCGAGCAGAAGCGATCTCGGCAGGTTAGTTTGGGTTACGTTACGTTTGGTTAAGTTAGGTTAGGCTAGCTTTGGTTAGAATTGCTTCGACTTTCGCGCTATACACAGCTCTTCGGTGGATTACTGCGCTCCACTGTGCTCTAGTATGGCCTGATTCTGTCTGGGGATTGCAGCATTAGCGGTCTCGGTACGTTAGGTTGTGTCAGGCTACGTTCGTTTAAGTTCTTTGGGTTTGGGTTAGGCTTGGTTATCTTTGACTTTTCTGATGTGCACTGCTATTATATTAACCTCTTGTTTCTACTCTCCACTAGCGTGTTCCGCTTGAATCTGTGGAGGCCAGCAATAGTGGTGGCGGCGCGTTAGGTTCAGTTGGGTTATGTTTGTATATGCTACGATTGGTTAGATTAGGTGAGGATAGCTACGCCTTTATTGGTATACCCTGCTATTAGGCGGATTCCTGTGCCATAGAGTGCTGTAACTCCTTCAGCTTGGCTCCGGGAGGGCCAGGAATTGATCCCTCTGCACGTTAAATTGTGTCAGGTTGCGTTCGGCTAGGTTGGGTCAGGCGATGTTTTGTAAGGATAGCTTTAACATTTGTGCTGTACGCTGATATTCGGTGGGTATCTCTGCTCTACTGTGTCCTGGCTCGTCCTGCTTGGCTCTGTGGAAGTCAGTAATAGCGGTCGCGGTACGTCAATGTAAGCTACAATACATTTGGATATGATACAAGTCTCTAGGTTAGGAGATGATAGCTAGGACTAGTGCTACGGTCTGCTATTAGGTGGACTTCTGCACCCTACAATGCCCTGATATTATCAGCTTGGCTGTGGCAAAGCCAGTATTAGTGATCTCGGCACGTTATGAAGAGTCAGGTTACGTTCGGTTAGGTTGTGCCAGGATAAGTTTGGTCGGGATAGCTGTTACTTTTGTGCTGTTCACTGATAATCGGTGGATATCTGAGATCTACTGCGCTCTGGTATGTCCTGATTGTATCTGGGGAGTCAAGAAATAGTGGTCGCAGCACGTCAGTGCATGTGAGGGTACGTTCGGTTATATTACGATTCTCTAGGTCAGGAGTGGATAGCTATGCCTTTAGTGCTATAGTCTACTATTAGGTGGATTCCTGCGCCGCGCAGTGTTCCAATATTTTAAGCTTCGCCATGTCAATGCCACCGGTTATTGTCCGGGCACGTTATGATTTGTCAGGCAAGTTTCGGTTAGGTAGGTTCGGGCTAAGTTTGGTCAGGATTGCTCTAACTTCTGTGCTGTGCACAGATATTCGGTGGATTTCTGCGCTCGACTGCGCTCTACTGCGCTCCAGTATGTCCTGCTAGGCTCTGGGGAGGGCAGCGATAGCCGTCTCGGCAAGTTAGGTTGAGTTATGCTATGTTTGGTTATGTTAATGTGGTTTGGGTTAGGGTTGAGTAGCTTAGAGTTTTCTGATATACACAGAGATTCTATGGATTTCAGCGTTCTACTCTCCGCTAATGTTTTCTGCTTTGCTTTGTGGTGGCCAGCAATGGCGGTCGCGGCGTGTTAGGCTCAGATAGGTTACGTTTTGTTATGTTACGGCTGGTTAGGTTAGGAGAGGATGGCTTTGACTTTCGTGCTATAGTCTGCTACTAGGTGGATTCCTGCGCCCTACAGTGCTCTAATGGCTTCAGATTGGCTCTGGCAAGGCCAGCAATTGTGGCCTCAGCACGTTATGATGAGTCTTGCTGTGTTTGTTTATGTTGTGTTTGTTTGGGGTAGGCTTGGGTGTCTTTGACTTTTCCGATATACGCTGCGAATATATGGTTCTCCGCGTTCTACTCTCCACTACCGTGCTCCGCTTGACCCTGGGTAGTCAAGAGATATTGGTCGAGGCACGGTAGTTTGTGTTAGGTTACGTTCGGTTATGTTACGCTTGGCTATGTTGGGAGTTGATAGTTTTGACTTTTGTACCATAGTCTGCTTGGGCGGATTCCTGCTCCCAGCAGTGCTTTAATATTTTCAGCTTGGCTCTGCGAAGGCCAGCAATAGCGGTCTCGCTATTTTACGTTGGGCCTAGTTACGTTCGGTTAGGTTGGTTCAGGCTAAACTTGGTCAGGATAGCTGTGACTTTTGTGCTATACGCTGCTGTCCGGAGGATGTCTGCGCTCTACAGTGCTCTAGTATGTCCTACTTGCCCCTGGGGAGGACAGAAACTGTGGTAATTGCACGTTGCGTTTTGTTAATTTACGTTTGAACATGTTACAATTGGATACGTTAGGCAAAGATAGCTCTAGCGTTTGTCCTACACACTGCTACTCGGCAGATTTCTGCGCTCTGCTGCGAACTAATATTCCCTACTTTGCTCTGGGGAGGCCACAAATAGTGGCTGCGTCGCGTTAGGTTTATTTATGTTACGTTCTGTTAGGTTAGGTTCGTTTGTGTTAGACCCGGATGTCATATACTGTTCTTTTATACACTGCCACTGTATAGACTTCTGCGCTTTACTCCCTCTAATATGTCCTGCTTTCCTCTGGGGAGGTCAGCAACTGTTGTCTAGGTGCATTAGATTGAGATAGGATACGTTTGGTTTTGCCATGTTTGGCCAGTTTAGGCTAGGTTCTCTTCGACCTTTGCGCTGCAGATTGGAATGCGGCGGATTACTGCGCACTGCATTGCTCTAGAGTGTCCTGCTTGGCTCTGCAGAGGCAAACAATAGTGTACTCTGCACGTTAGCTTGAGCTTGGCTACCTTCGGTTACGTACCACTTGGTTATGTTAGGATAGGGTAGCACCAACTATTACACTATGCACTGCGATTCTATGGATTTCTGCGCTCTACTTTCCTCTAATGTGTTCAGATTGGCTCTGTGGATGCCAGCATTCATGGTCTCGGCACTTTATGTTGAGATAGGTTACGTGCGGCTAGGTTAGGTTAGGCCGAGTTTGGTTAGAATAGCTCCTACTTTTGTGCCATGCACTGGAATTCGGTGGATTTCTGCGATCCACATTGCTCCACTGTACTCTGCTCGTCTATGTGGAGGACTGTAATAGCGGTCTCGGCAGGTTAGATTGAGTTAGGCTACGTTTCGTTAGGCTATGCTGGTCTGGCCTAGGTTTGGATAGCTCCGACTTACGTTGTATACACAGCACTCGGTGGATTTCTTCTCTCTACTGTGTTCTAATATGCTCTGCATGGCTCTGGCGTGGACAGCAATAGTGGTTGTGGCACCGCATGTTGTGATACGTTACGTTTGGTTGTGTTGCGTTTGGTCAGGTTAGGAGAGTTTAGCTTCGACTTATTTGCTGTACACTGCTCTTCGGTAGGTTTCCGCTCTCCATTGTAGTCTAACATGCTTTGCTTGGCTCTGTGGAGACCAGCAGTACCGGTCTCGGCACGTTGGGTTGAGCTATGCTACGTTTGATTGGGTTACGTTGGTCATGGTTAGGTCCGGATAGCTTTGACTTGCATCGTTTACACTGTTATGCATTTGACTTCTGGTCTCTACTGTGCTGTAATATGTTCTGCGTCACACTTGGGCGACCAGTAATGGTAGCCGCGGCGCGTTTTATTGAGTCAGGTTACGTTTTGTTTGGTCAGGTTGGGGTGAGTGTGGTTAGGATTGCTTTGACGTTTGTGCTATTCACTGCCATGCTGAGCATTTCTGTGCCCAACATTGATCTGCTATGCCGTGCTCGTCTTTCGGGATGCGAGCAACAGTGGTCGCGGCAAGTTAGGTTGAGTTAGGTTACATTTGGTTAAGCCAGGTTGTGTTAGGTTTGGTTAGTGTAGCTTCGACTCTCATGCTATACACAGTTATGCGGAGGGCACCTGCCCTCCACTGTTCTCTACTCTAATCTGCTAGTCTCCGCGGAGGCCAGCGACCGAGGTCACGGCACGTTACGTTGAGTTCTGCTGCGATAGGTTAGGTTATGTTTGTTTGGGCTACGTTCGGACGTCTTTGACTTTTCTGCTGTCCACTGCGATCCTATGGATTTCTGAGCCCTACTCTCCTCTAATATGTTCTACTTGGCTCTGTGGAGGGCAGCATTGCGTGGTGGCGGCACGTTAGGTTCAGTTTTGCTACGTTTGCTTAGGTGACGTTAGCTTGGGTGGAGCTTGAACAGCTTTGTCTTCGTGTTGTCCAGTGCTATTCGGTGGGATTCTGCACTCTACATTGCTGTACTTTACTCGGCTCGGGCCTGGGGTCGACAGTAATAGTGATCTCGGCACGTAAGTTTGAGTAAGGCTACGTTTGGATGTGTCACGATTCGTTATGTTAGAAAAGGATGACCTTGACTTCTGTGCTATGCACTGCTGTTCAGTAGGTCTCTGCGCTCTTCATAGATCTACTATACTATGCTCGACTCCAGGGATACCAGCAATAGCGGATGTGGCGGGTATGATGCGTTTGGTCACGTCTGGTAAGGTTAGGTTACGCTACGTTTTGTTAGGATGGCTTCGACTTTTGTGTTAGACACTGCTGTTCGGTGGATTTCGGCGCACTACTGAGCTCTAATATGTTCTGATTGGCACTGTGTAGGCCTGCAATGGTGCTCTCGGCTCGTTAGGATTAGTTACTCTACGTTTGGTTAGTTTAGGTTAGGTCAAGTTAGGTTAGAATATCTTTGACTTTTGTGCTCTACACTGCTATTTGGTGGCTCTATGAGCTCTACTGTGCTCTAGCATACAGTGATTGGCTCTATCGAGGCCATCGACATAGGTCTTGGCACGTTAGGTTAGGTTAGGTTGCGTTTGGTTCTATTAAACTTGTATACGTTATGCTAACGTAGCGTTGACTTTTGTGCTATACACTCCTATTTGGTGGATTCCTGCGCTCTACATTGCTCTACTATACTCCGCTCGACTGGGGGATGCGAGCAATAGTGGTCGTGGCACGTTAGGTTGAGTCATGTTACTCTTGGTTAGGTCAGGTTTGGTTGGGCTTGGCAAGGATACCTTTGACTTTTGAGCTATAAACTCCCATTCGGAATCTTTCAGCGTTCTACATTGCCCTGCTATACTCTGCTTAACTCTCGTGTGTCCAGCAATAGCTGTCGTGTCATATCAGTTTGGGGTGCGTTACGTCCGCTTATGCTATGTTTGGTTAGGTCAGGATAGGATAGCTCTGACTTTTGTGCTATACACAGCTACACGGTGGATTTCTGCGCTCTACTGTGCTCAGCTATGCTTTGCTTGGCACTGGGGAGGCCAGCAATACTGGTCTCGGCACGATAGGTTAACTTATGCTACGTTCTATTGCGTTAGGTTTGTTAGGGTTAGGTACGGATAGCTATGACCTACACGGTATACACTGCTATGTGGTTGATCTATGTTCCCTACTGTGCTATAATATGTTCTGATTCGCTCTGGGGTGGCCAGCAATAATGGTCGCGGCGCGGTAGTTTGAGTTAGGTTACGCTTTGTTTGGTTAGATTTGGTTAAGTGTGATTTGGATGTCTTTCACGTTTGTGCTACACCCTGCTACTCAGTGGACCTCTACGCTCTACTGTGCTCTAGTGTATTCTGCTTGGAAATTGGAAGGCCAGCAGCAGTGGTCGCGGCACGTTATGTTGAGGCAGGTTACGTTCGGTTAAGTTCGCTTAGGCTAAGTTTGGTCAGGATAGCTTCAACTTTTATGCTGTGCATTGCAATTCTTTCAATTTCTTCTCTCTACAGCGCCTTAGTATGTCCTGCTTGTCTCTGTGGAAGCCAGGAGTAGTGCTCCCGGAGCGTTAAGTTAAGGTATATTACGTTTTCTTATATGTGGTTCGGCTTGGCTTGGCTAGGATGGCTTTGACTTTTGAGCTCCACACTGCTATTCGGACTATTTCAGCGTTCCACATTGCTCTGCTATACTCTGCTTAGCCCTCGCGAGGCGGGCAATATCTTTCGTGTCACGACAGCCTGGGTTACGTTACGTCTCCATATCTTACCTTTGGTCAGTTTAGTGTGGGGTAGCTTTGACTTTTGTGCTATACACCGCTATTCGGTGGATTTCTACACTCTACATTGCTTTACTATACTCTGCTCTACTCTGGGGAGAACAGTAATAGTCTTCTCGGCGCGTCAGGGTGAGTTAGCCTACGTTCGGTTAGGGCATGTTTCTTTGGGTTACGGTATGGTAGCTTCGACTTTCGTGGTGTAAACTGTTGTTCGGTTGGTTTGTGCATTTTACTGTGCTCCATTACGTTCTGCTTTCCTCTGCGGACGCCAGCAATGGTGGTCTCGGCACGTTAGTATGAGATTGATAATGTTTGGCTGTGTTACGTTCGGTTAGGTTAGGAGAGGATAGCTTTAACTTTTGTGCTATACACGGCTATTCAGTGGATTCCTACGCTCTACATTGCTCTACTATACTCTGCTAAACCTTGGTGAGGCCAGCAATAGTCGTCGCGGCACGTAACGTTGGGTTTGGCTACGCTAGGTTAGGCTATTTCAGTTTGGGTTGGGTTTGGATATCTATGTCCTTAATGCTATGCACTGCTATTTTGTGGCTTTCTGCGCTCTACTGAGCTCAAATATATTCTGCTTCGCTCTGAGGAGGCCAGCAATAGTGGTCTCGGCACGTTAAGGTAAGCTAGGTTGCGTTGGGTTATACTACGCATGGAGAGGGAAGGAGAGGACAGCTCTGTCTTTTGTGCTATACAATGCAATTCGACGGATTTCTGCACTCTACGTCGCTCTACTATATTCAGCTTGGCTCTGGGACGCCAGTAATAATGGACTCGGTACGGTAGGTTGAGATAAGGTACGTTTCGTTAGGCTATGTTAGCTCTGGTTAGGTTTGGATTGCTTTGACTTTCGTGGTATAGACTGCTGTTCGGCGGGTTCCTGCGCTCTACTGCGCTCAAGCATGTTTTGCTTGGTTCTGGGGCGGCTAGCAATAATGCTCCCGGCGCGTGAGGATGAGGTACATAGCTTTTGTTTATGTTTCATTTGGTAAGGTTAGGATAGGATAGCATTGACTTTTACGATATACACCGACATTCGGCGTTCTTCTGCGTTCTACTGTGCTCTAGTATATTCTGCTTGGCTCTGGGGTGGTCAGCAGTATTGGTCTTGGCACGTTAGTCTGAGTTATGTTGCGTTCGGTTATCTTACGTTTGGTTGAGCCAGATTAGGATAGCTTTGTCTCATGGACCATACACGGCAGTTCGGAGGATTTCTGCGCTCTGCGTTGCCCTACCATACTCTGCTCTACTCAGGGGGACGAGCAATTGCTCTTGTGGCATGATAGGCTGTGTCATGTTTCGCTTCGTTAGGCTATGATAGGCAATGTTCCGCTCGGATGGCACAGACCTTTGCGTTATACACGGCTATTCGGAGATTTCTGCGCTCTACTGTTCTCTAACAAGTCCTGCTTGGCTCTGGGGTGCCAGCAATAGAGGTCTCGCCTTGTTATAATTAGTTATTCTACGCATGGTTGGGTTAGGTTAGGACAGGTTTGATTAGCGTATCTATGACGGTTGCGCTATACACTGATATTTGGTGGTTTTTTGCGCTATACTGTGCTCAAGTATATTCTGCTTGGCTCTGGGGATGCCAGCAATGGCGGTCGTGGCACGATAGCTAGTGTCACGTTACGTTTGGTTAGGTCAGGTTAAGTTAGTCTTGTTCAGTGTGGCTCTGATTTTTGTGCTGTACACTGTTACTCGGTGAATTTCTGCTCTCTACTTTGCTGTAATATGTTCTGCACAACTATGAGGAGGCCAGTAACAGTCATCTCGTCCCGTTAGGTCGAGCTACGCAACGATTGACTGCGTTAAGTTAGTTTGTGTTAGATTTGGATAGATTTGACTTTCGTGGTATACACTGTTATTTGGTGGAACTCTGCCATGTACTATGCTCTACTATATCCTGGTTGACCCTTGGGAGCCCAGCAATAGTGGTCGCTGCACGCAATGTTTGGCTACGCTATGTTCGGTTAGGCTATGTTTGTTTGGGTTAGGCTAGAGTAGCTTAGGCTTTTCTGACATGCGCTAGCATTCTATGGATTTCTGTGCTGTACTATCCCCTAATATGCTCTGCTTGGCTCTGGGAAGGGGAGCAATCCTTGTCGCGGGACGTCAGGCTTTGTCAGGATGCGTTTAGGGATGTTAAGGTCGGCTGGGTTATGAGGTGGTAGCGTATACCATTGTGCTACACACTGCTGTTCGGTGGTTACTTGCGCTCTACACCCTTCTAATATGTTCTACTTGGCTCTGACGAGGGCAGCAATAGTGGTCCCGGATTGTCAGTGTGAGTTATGTTACGCTTGGCTACGTTAGGTTTGTCACGTTAGAATTGGATAGCTTTGGCTCTCGTGGTGTACAGTGCTATAAGGTTTGTCTCTACGCTCTACTGCGCTCCAATGTGCTCTGCTTGGCTCTGAGAAGGCATTCAATAGTGGTCTCGACACGTTAGTTTGAGTTAGATTGCGCTTTACATGGCCAGGTTCGTTCAGATTTGATGAGGGTAGCTGCGACTTTTGTGCTATACACTGCCGTTTGGACGACATCTGCGTTATGTATTGCTCTACTAGCATTTGCTTGTCTTTGTGGAGGCCAGCTATAGTGGTCTTGGCGCGTTTGGTAGAGCTAGGTTACGCTTGTTTGTGCAAAGTTGGGTTAAGTTTGGTAGCAACGGCTTTGACTTATGTGCTGTACGCTGCCATTCGGTCGATGTCTGCACTCCATGTTGTTCCTCTAGCATCCGCTTATGTCTGGGGAGACCGGCAATAGCGGCCGTAGCACGTTGGATTGAGTTATGTTACGTTTAGGTCGGTAAGGTTAGGTTAAGTATGGTCAGAGTTGCTCTGATTTTTGTGATATACACTGCTATTCGGTGGTTCCCTGCATTATATTGTGATCTACTACACTCTGCTTGACTCTGTGGAGGCGAGCAACAGTGGTCGCGGCACGTTAGGTTGAGTTGTGTAATGTTTGGTTACGTCACGGTTGGTTAGGTTACAAGAGGATATCTTTGACTTTATTGCCATTGTCTGCTACTAGGTGGATTTCTGCTCCGTACAGTGCTGTAATAAAATCAACTTGGGCATGGGAAGCCCAGCAATAGTGGTCTCGGCACGTTATATTGAGGCAGGTTACGTTCGGTTAAGTTGGCTTAGGCTAAGTTTGGTCAGGATAGCTTCAACTTTTATGCTGTGCATTGCAATTCTCTGAATTTGTTCTCTCTACAGCGCCTTAGTACGTCCTGCTTGCCTCTGGGAAGGCCAGTCAGCGTGGTCGCGGCACGATGGTTTCAGGTATGGTACGTTTGTTTATGTTACGATCATTTAGGTTAGGAGAGTATAGCTAGCACTTTAGTCCTATAGTCCGCTATTAGGTGGATCTCTGCGCCCTACAGTGCTCTAATATTCTCAGCTTTGCTCTGGCAGAGCCAGCATTAGTGGTCTCGGCACGTTAGGTTGAGTCAGATTACGTTCGGATAGGTTGGGATTGGCAATGCTTGGTCAGGAGGGCATAAACTTTTGCGCCATACGCTGCTATTCGGTGGATTACTGCGCTCCACTGTGCTCTAGTATGGCCTGATTCTGTCTGGGGATTGCAGCATTAGCGGTCTCGGTACGTTAGGTTGTGTCAGGCTACGTTCGTTTAAGTTCTTTGGGTTTGGGTTAGGCTTGGTTATCTTTGACTTTTCTGATGTGCACTGCTATTATATTAACCTCTTGTTTCTACTCTCCACTAGCGTGTTCCGCTTGAATCTGTGGAGGCCAGCAATAGTGGTGGCGGCGCGTTAGGTTCAGTTGGGTTATGTTTGTATATGCTACGATTGGTTAGATTAGGTGAGGATAGCTACGCCTTTATTGGTATACCCTGCTATTAGGCGGATTCCTGTGCCATAGAGTGCTGTAACTCCTTCAGCTTGGCTCCGGGAGGGCCAGGAATTGATCCCTCTGCACGTTAAATTGTGTCAGGTTGCGTTCGGCTAGGTTGGGTCAGGCGATGTTTTGTAAGGATAGATTTAACATTTGTGCTGTACGCTGATATTCGGTGGGTATCTCTGCTCTACTGTGTCCTGGCTCGTCCTGCTTGGCTCTGTGGAAGTCAGTAATAGCGGTCGCGGTACGTCAATGTAAGCTACAATACATTTGGATATGATACAAGTCTCTAGGTTAGGAGATGATAGCTAGGACTAGTGCTACGGTCTGCTATTAGGTGGACTTCTGCACCCTACAATGCCCTGATATTATCAGCTTGGCTGTGGCAAAGCCAGTATTAGTGATCTCGGCACGTTATGAAGAGTCAGGTTACGTTCGGTTAGGTTGTGCCAGGATAAGTTTGGTCGGGATAGCTGTTACTTTTGTGCTGTTCACTGATAATCGGTGGATATCTGAGATCTACTGCGCTCTGGTATGTCCTGATTGTATCTGGGGAGTCACGAAATAGTGGTCGCAGCACGTCAGTGCATGTGAGGGTACGTTCGGTTATATTACGATTCTCTAGGTCAGGAGTGGATAGCTATGCCTTTAGTGCTATAGTCTACTATTAGGTGGATTCCTGCGCCGCGCAGTGTTCCAATATTTTAAGCTTCGCCATGTCAATGCCACCGGTTATTGTCCGGGCACGTTATGATTTGTCAGGCAAGTTTCGGTTAGGTAGGTTCGGGCTAAGTTTGGTCAGGATTGCTCTAACTTCTGTGCTGTGCACAGATATTCGGTGGATTTCTGCGCTCTACTGCGCTCCAGTATGTCCTGCTAGGCTCTGGGGAGGGCAGCGATAGCCGTCTCGGCAAGTAAGGTTGAGTTATGCTATGTTTGGTTATGTTAATGTGGTTTGGGTTAGGGTTGAGTAGCTTAGAGTTTTCTGATATACACAGAGATTCTATGGATTTCAGCGCTCTACTCTCCGCTAATGTTTTCTGCTTTGCTTTGTGGTGGCCAGCAATGGCGGTCGCGGCGTGTTAGGCTCAGATAGGTTACGTTTTGTTATGTTACGGCTGGATAGGTTAGGAGAGGATGGCTTTGACTTTCGTGCTATAGTCTGCTACTAGGTGGATTCCTGCGCCCTACAGTGCTCTAATGGCTTCAGATTGGCTCTGGCAAGGCCAGCAATTGTGGCCTCAGCACGTTATGATGAGTCTTGCTGTGTTTGTTTATGTTGTGTTTGTTTGGGGTAGGCTTGGGTGTCTTTGACTTTTCCGATATACGCTGCGAATATATGGTTCTCCGCGTTCTACTCTCCACTAGCGTGCTCCGCTTGACCCTGGGTAGTCCAGAGATATTGGTCGAGGCACGGTAGTTTGTGTTAGGTTACGTTCGGTTATGTTACGCTTGGTTATGTTGGGAGTGGATAGTTTTGACTTTTGTACCATAGTCTGCTTGGGCGGATTCCTGCTCCCAGCAGTGCTTTAATATTTTCAGCTTGGCTCTGCGAAGGCCAGCAATAGCGGTCTCGCTATTTTACGTTGGGCCTAGTTACGTTCGGTTAGGTTGGTTCAGGCTAAACTTGGTCAGGATAGCTGTGACTTTTGTGCTATACGCTGCTGTCCGGAGGATGTCTGCGCTCTACAGTGCTCTAGTATGTCCTACTTGCCCCTGGGGAGGACAGAAACTGTGGTAATTGCACGTTGCGTTTTGTTAATTTACGTTTGAACATGTTACAATTGGATACGTTAGGCAAAGATAGCTCTAGCGTTTGTCCTACACACTGCTACTCGGCAGATTTCTGCGCTCTGCTGCGAACTAATATTCCCTACTTTGCTCTGGGGAGGCCACAAATAGTGGCTGCGTCGCGTTAGGTTTATTTATGTTACGTTCTGTTAGGTTAGGTTCGTTTGTGTTAGACCCGGATGTCATATACTGTTCTTTTATACACTGCCACTGTATAGACTTCTGCGCTTTACTCCCTCTAATATGTCCTGCTTTCCTCTGGGGAGGTCAGCAACTGTTGTCTAGGTGCATTAGATTGAGATAGGATACGTTTGGTTTTGCCATGTTTGGCCAGTTTAGGCTAGGTTCTCTTCGACCTTTGCGCTGCAGATTGGAATGCGGCGGATTACTGCGCACTGCATTGCTCTAGAGTGTCCTGCTTGGCTCTGCAGAGGCAAACAATAGTGTACTCTGCACGTTAGCTTGAGCTTGGCTACCTTCGGTTACGTACCACTTGGTTATGTTAGGATAGGGTAGCACCAACTATTACACTATGCACTGCGATTCTATGGATTTCTGCGCTCTACTTTCCTCTAATGTGTTCAGATTGGCTCTGTGGATGCCAGCATTCATGGTCTCGGCACTTTATGTTGAGATAGGTTACGTGCGGCTAGGTTAGGTTAGGCCGAGTTTGGTTAGAATAGCTCCTACTTTTGTGCCATGCACTGGAATTCGGTGGATTTCTGCGATCCACATTGCTCCACTGTACTCTGCTCGTCTATGTGGAGGACTGTAATAGCGGTCTCGGCAGGTTAGATTGAGTTAGGCTACGTTTCGTTAGGCTATGCTGGTCTGGCCTAGGTTTGGATAGCTCCGACTTACGTTGTATACACAGCACTCGGTGGATTTCTTCTCTCTACTGTGTTCTAATATGCTCTGCATGGCTCTGGCGTGGACAGCAATAGTGGTTGTGGCACCGCATGTTGTGATACGTTACGTTTGGTTGTGTTGCGTTTGGTCAGGTTAGGAGAGTTTAGCTTCGACTTATTTGCTGTACACTGCTCTTCGGTGGGTTTCCGCCCTCCATTGTAGTCTAACATGCTTTGCTTGGCTCTGTGGAGGCCAGCAATACGGGTCTCGGCACGTTGGGTTGAGCTATGCTACGTTTGATTGGGTTCGATGGTCATGGTTAGGTCCGGATAGCTTTGACTTGCATCGTATACACTGTTATGCATTTGACTTCTGGTCTCTACTGTGCTGTAATATGTTCTGCGTCACACTGGGGCGACCAGTAATGGTAGCCGCGGCGCGTTTTGTTGAGTCAGGTTACGTTTTGTTTGGTCAGGTTGGGGTGAGTGTGGTTAGGATTGCTTTGACGTTTGTGCTATTCACTGCCATGCTGAGCATTTCTGTGCCCAACATTGATCTGCTATGCCGTGCTCGTCTTTCGGGATGCGAGCAACAGTGGTCGCGGCAAGTTAGGTTGAGTTAGGTTACATTTGGTTAAGCCAGGTTGTGTTAGGTTTGGTTAGTGTAGCTTCGACTCTCATGCTATACACAGTTATGCGGAGGACACCTGCCCTCCACTGTTCTCTACTCTAATCTGCTAGTCTCCGCGGAGGCCAGCGACCGAGGTCACGGCACGTTACGTTGAGTTCTGCTGCGATAGGTTAGGTTATGTTTGTTTGGGCTACGTTCGGACGTCTTTGACTTTTCTGCTGTCCACTGCGATCCTATGGATTTCTGAGCCCTACTCTCCTCTAATATGTTCTACTTGGCTCTGTGGAGGGCAGCATTGCGTGGTGGCGGCACGTTAGGTTCAGTTTTGCTACGTTTGCTTAGGTGACATTAGCTTGGGTGGAGCTTGGACAGCTTTGTCTTCGTGTTGTCCAGTGCTATTCGGTGGGATTCTGCACTCTACATTGCTGTACTTTACTCGGCTCGGGCCTGGGGTCGACAGTAATAGTGATCTCGGCACGTAAGTTTGAGTAAGGCTACGTTTGGATGTGTCACGATTCGTTATGTTAGAAAAGGATGACCTTGACTTCTGTGCTATGCACTGCTGTTCAGTAGGTCTCTGCGCTCTTCATAGATCTACTATACTATGCTCGACTCCAGGGATACCAGCAATAGCGGATGTGGCGGGTATGATGCGTTTGGTCACGTCTGGTAAGGTTAGGTTACGCTACGTTTTGTTAGGATGGCTTCGACTTTTGTGTTAGACACTGCTGTTCGGTGGATTTCGGCGCACTACTGAGCTCTAATATGTTCTGATTGGCACTGTGTAGGCCTGCAATGGTGCTCTCGGCTCGTTAGGATTAGTTACTCTACGTTTGGTTAGGTTAGGTTAGGTCAAGTTAGGTTAGAATATCTTTGACTTTTGTGCTCTACACTGCTATTTGGTGGCTCTATGAGCTCTACTGTGCTCTAGCATACAGTGATTGGCTCTATCGAGGCCATCGACATAGGTCTTGGCACGTTAGGTTAGGTTAGGTTGCGTTTGGTTCTATTAAACTTGTATACGTTATGCTAACGTAGCGTTGACTTTTGTGCTATACACTGCTATTTGGTGGATTCCTGCGCTCTACATTGCTCTACTATACTCCGCTCGACTGGGGGATGCGAGGAATAGTGGTCGTGGCACGTTAGGTTGGGTCATGTTACTCTTGGTTAGGTCAGGTTTGGTTGGGCTTGGCAAGGATACCTTTGACTTTTGAGCTATAAACACCCATTCGGAATCTTTCAGCGTTCTACATTGCCCTGCTATACTCTGTTTAACTCTCGTGTGTCCAGCAATAGCTGTCGTGTCATGTCAGTTTGGGGTGCGTTACGTCCGCTTATGCTATGTTTGGTTAGGTCAGGATAGGATAGCTCTGACTTTTGTGCTATACACAGCTACACGGTGGATTTCTGCGCTCTACTGTGCTCAGCTATGCTCTGCTTGGCGCTGGGGATGCTGGCAATGGTGCTCTCGGCACGTTAGGCTGTGTTATGTTACGTTCGTTTAGGCTATGTTTGGTTAGGTCACGTTAGTTTTGGGTTAGGTTTGTATTGCTTTGACTTTCGTGGTATAGACAGCTTTTTGTGCGCTCTACTGTGCTCTAGTATGTTCTGCTTGGCTCTGTGGAGGCTAGCAAGTGTGGTCTCGGCACGCTAGATTGAGATACGGCACGGTTGGGTTGGCTAGGATAAGATATGTTTGGTTAGAGTAACCTTGACTTTTGTGCTGTGCACCACTATTCGGAGAATTTCTGCGCTCTTCATTGCTCTACTATACTCCGCTCGACTCTGGGGAGGCCAGCAATAGTGGTCGCGCCACGTTATGTTGTGCTTGCCTACGTTAGGTTAGGTTATGTTTGTTTGCGTTATGTTTGAATATCTTTGACTTTTCTGCTGTACTATGCGATTCTATGCATTTCTGCGCCCTACCCTCCTCTGAAATGTCCTGCTTGGCTCTGGGGAGGCCAGCAATAATTGTCCCGGCACATTATGTTAATTTCGGTTACGCTTCGCTTGGCTAGGTCAGGATAGGTATGGCTTGGATAGCTTCCACTTTTGTGGTACACACTGCTATTAGGCCGATATCTGTGCACTGCATTGATCTGCTAGCATCAGCTTCTCCATGGGGAGGCCAGCAACAGCGGACGTGGCACATTTTGTTTGGTTACGTTACATTTGGTCGTGATAGCTTTGACTTTTGTGCTATACACGGCTATTCGGTAGATATTTGCGCTCTGCGTAGCTCTACAGGCATCCGCTTGTCTCTGGGGAAGCCAGAAATAGTGGTCACGGCACGTATGTTTGAGTTACGTTACGTCTGGTAAGATACGGTTATGCTATGTTTGAATAGTTTGGCTCTGACCAATGTGCTATTCACAGCTATTCGGTGGCTTTCTGCGCTCCACTGCGCACTGGTGTATTCTGCTTGACTATTGGGAGGTCATCAGTACTGTTCTCGTTACGTCAGCCTGAGGCATGCTGCATTCCGTTATTTTATGTTTGGTTAAGTTAGGAAAGGATAGATTGGGTTTTTGTGCTGTACACCGCAATTCGGTGGATTTCTGCGCTCCACGTTACTCTTCTATACTCTGCTCGATCTTCGGGAGGACAGCAATGTTGTTTGCGACATGTTAGGTCAAGTTAGATTACGTTTGGCTAGGTTAGGTAACGTTGAGTTAGGTTACGGTGGCTATGGCTTTTGTGCTACAGAATGCTATTCTATCGACGCCTGCGCTCTTCTGTGCTCTATCGTATTCTGCTTGTCTTTGGGGACGCCAGCAGTAATGTTCGCGGTACGTTTGTTTCGGCTATGTTACGTTCCGCTAAGTTAGGTTAGGCTAGGTTTGGTCAGCATGCCCCTGGCTTTTGCGCTATACAATGCAATGCGGCCGACTTCTACGCTCCGCTGTGCTCTGATATGCGCCACATTGCTCTGGGGAGGCTCGCAATAGTGGTTTTGGGACGTGAGGTTGAATTATGTTACGCTTGGTTATGCTGGATTAGTCTGGGTTAGGTTAGGATACCTTTGACTATTCTGCTCTACATTGCCGCTGTGTGGATTTCGGCTCTCTACTTTCCTATAATATTTTCAGCTTGGCTCCATGGAGGCCAGCAACGGCGGTAGCGGCACGTCAATTTGGGTTATGCTGCATTTGGTTAGGATACGTTGCCTTTGTTATGTTTGGCTAGATACGGCTTTCGCCGTGTTCCCTGTTATTCGGTGGATTCCCGCGCTCTACTCTGCTCTAATATACCTTGCTCGACGCTGGGACGACCGGCAATAGCGGTCGCCGCACTTTAAGTTCAATCTGTCTACATTAGGTTTGTTTGGGTTTGGTTAAGTTAGTTTAGGATAACTCCGAAATATGTGCTGTACACTGCAATTTGGTGGCTTTCTGCGATCTACGGTGCTCTCGTATGTTCTGCTTGTCTCTATGGAGGCCAGCAATAATGGTCCAGGGACGTTGCGTTAGGTTAGGTTACGTTTGGTTGTGTTACGTTTGTACAGGTTAGGATAGGATAAAGGTCACTTTTGTGCTATACACTCCTATCCGGAGGATTTCTAGGCTCTACGTTGTTCTACCATGCTCTGCTCGGCTCTGGGCGAACAGTTATAGTGTTCCCGCCACATAAGGCTGCGTTAGGCTACGTTCAGTTATGTTACGTTTTGGAGAGGTTAGGGCAGGATAGCATCGACTTTTGCGCTATACACTGCTCTCCAGTGGATTTCTGCGCTTTACATTGCTGTACCGTTATCTACTCGGCTATGGCGGGGCCAGTAATAGTGATCTCGGCAGTTTAGGTTGAGTTAGGCTACGTTTGGTTAGGATATGTTAGTCTGGGCTATGTTTGGATAGCCTTGGCTTACGCGGTGTTCCATGGACTTATGCGTTCCACTGTCGTCTAGTATTTTCCGTTTGGTGCTGTGGAGGCAGGCAATAATGGTCTCGGAACGTTAGGTTGAGTCAGGCTACGCTTGGTTAGGTTACGCTCGGTAAGGTTGGGATAGGATAGCTTTGGCTTTTGTGCTGTACACTGATATTCTGTTGATATCGGTGCCCTGCTGTGCTCGAACGTGCTCTCCTTGGCGTTGGGGGGGGGGGGGC
>NW_016909212.1:83715-117284 GCF_001483705.2 Eufriesea mexicana | reverse complement strand
GGGGGGGGGGGCAGCAATAGTGGTTGCGGCAAATTTGGCTCTGTTACGTTACCCTTGGTTCGGTTAGGATAGGCTAAGTTTGGTTGGGCTGACTTTGACGCTTGTGCTATGCACTGCTATTCGGTGAATTTCTACGCTCTAATGTGCTCTAGTATATTCTGCTCGGCTACGGGGAGGCCAGCAGTAGTGTTCTCTGCAAGTTTTGCTGAAAAACAATGCGTTTGGTTATGTCGCGTTTGGTTAGGTAAGAATAGGATAGCTTAGGCTTTTTTGCTAGGCACTGATATTCGGTGGATTTCTACGCCCCGCCTCGCTCTACTATATTCTCCGCGACTCTGGGAATACCAGTAATAGTGGTCTCGATCCGTTATGCTGCGTAGGCTGCGCTTGTCTACAATACGTCCGTTTTGGCTAGCCTCGGATAGATATGACTTTCGTGGTATACACTGATACACGTCGGACTCCTACGCTCTACTTTCCCTAATATGTTCTGCTTGGCCGTGGAGATCCCATTAACAGTGTTGGCGGTACGTTAAGTTTAGTTAGTCTATGTTTGGCTGGGACACGTTGGCACGGGTTAGGATTGCGTAGCGTAGGCTTTTCCGATACACACTGTGATTCTAGGGCGTTCAGCGTTCTACTATCCACTAATATGTGGTGCTTGGCTCTATGGATGCCAGCAATCGTGGTATCTTCACGTTATGTTGAGATAGGTTACGTTCGGCTATGTTAGCTTAGGCCAAGTTTGGTTAGAATAGCATCTACTTTTGTGCTATGCACTGGAATTCGGTGGATTTCTGCGATCCATATTGCTATAATATGCTGTGCTTGGCTCTGTGGAGTCCTGCAAGGGTACTCTTGGCACGTTATGTTCAGTTAGGCTACGTTTGGTCATGTTAGGTTTGGGTAGGTTAGGATCGGAAAGCTTTGACTTTGGTGATGTACACCGCTATACGCAGGACCTCTGCCCTCCACTGGGCTCAAATATGCTCAGCTCGGCACTGGGGATGCCTGGAATAGTGGTCTCGGCTCGTTAGGATGTGTTATGTGCAGATTGTTGAGGCTCGGTTTGGTCACGTTTGGTAGGGTTAGCTCTGACAATTGTGCTATACACTGCCACTCGGTCGAATACAGCTTGCTACATTGCTCTGCTACGCTCCGCTTGGCTCTCATAGGCCAGCAATATTTGCCGTGGCACCACAGGTTGGGATACGTTACCTTTGATTATGTTACGTTTGGTTAGGTTAGGAGAGTTTAGTTTCGACTTATTTACTCTACACTGCTCTTCGGTGGGTTTCTGATCTCTATTCTGCTCTAATATGCTTTGCTTGGCACTGGGGAGGCCAGCAGTACCGGTCTCGGCATGTTAGGTTGAGCTATGCTACGTTTCATTAAGTTACGTTGTTTGGGGTTAGGTTCAGATAGCTTTGAATTTCTTCGTATACACTGCTATGCGGTTGATTTCTTGTCTCTACTGTGCTGTAATATGTTCTGCTTCGCTCTGGGGAGGCCAGCAATATTGGTAGCGGCGCGTTAGCTTGAGTTAGGTTGCATTTGGTTAGGTCAGGTTTGGTTAGGTTTGGTTAGTGTAGCTTGACTCTCATGCTATACACAGCTATGCGGTGGACACCTGCCCTTCACTGTGCTATACCCTAATCTGCCAGTTCCCGGTGAGGCCAGAAATCGTGGTCGCGGCACGTCTCTTTGAGATCTGCTGCGACAGGTTAGGTTATGTAGGTTTGGGTTACGTTTGGATATCTTTAACTTCTCTGCTGTACACTGCGATCCTATGGATTTCTGAGCCCTACTCTCCTTTAATATGTCCTGCTTGGCTCTGTGGAGGGCAGAATTGAGTGGTGGCGGCACGTTAGGTTCAGCTTTGCTACGTTTGCTTAGGTTACGATAGTTTGGTTTGGGCTTGGATTGCTTTGTCTTTCGTGTTGCTCTGTGTTATTCGGTGGGATTCTGCGCTCTACAATGCTGTACTATACTCTGCTCGAATCTGTGGATGTCGGCAATAGTGGTTGCGGCACGTTATTTTGTGTTATTCTACGTTTGGCTATTTCACGATTCGTATGGTTAGGAAAGGATGGCCTTGACTTCTGTGCTATGCACTGCTGTCCGTTGGGTCTTTGCGCTCTTCATAGATCTACTATACTATGCTTGACTCGTTTTGGTTACTCTACGTTTGGTTAGATTAGGTTAGGAGTGGTTAGGTCAGGGTGTCTTTGACTATTGTGTTATGTGCTACTGTCTCGTGGCTTTCTGGGATCTACTGTGCTGTGGTATACTCTGCTAGACTCTGGGGAGACCAGCTTTAGTGTTCGTAGCCCGATAGAATGCGCTAGGATATGTTCCGTGTTGTTACGATTGGTTAGATTGGGAAAGTGTAGTTTCGATTTTTGTGCTATACACCGCTGTTTGGAGGATTTCTACGATCTACTTCGCTCTACTGTACGCTGCTCGACTCCTGGGGTCCAGTAATAGTGTTCTCGGCTCGTCTGTTTGAGTTAGGCTACATCAGGTTTGGCTACGTTATCTTTGGTTAGGCTTGGGTTGCCTTGACTTTCGTAGCATAGACTGTTGTTCGGCGGATTCCTGCTCTATACTGTGCTCTAGTACATTTTGCTTGGTTCTGGTTGGGCCGGCTGCAGTGTTCTCGGCACGTTAGTTTGAGATAGATAACGTTTGGTTATGTTACGTTTGGTAAGGTTAGGATTGGACAGCTTTGACCTTAATGCCACGCAGCTTTTCGTTCGATTCGTGCGCTCTACTGCGTTCTAGCGTACTCTGTTTGGCACTCGAGAGGCCAGCAATAGTGTCCACGGCGCATTTGGTTGTGGTAGGTTACGTTCGGTTAGGTTAGGTTTGCTTGGGCTTGGTTTGGGTATCTTTGACTTTCGTGTTATATACTGCCATTGTATGGACCTCTGCTCTCTGGTCATCTCTAATATGCCCGGCTTGGCAACAGGGAGGCCAGCAATAGTTGTCTCGGCACGTTTGGTTGTGATAGGATGCGTTTGGCTAGGTTACGTTAGCTTTGACTAGGTTCGAATGACTTCGACTTTTCTGCTATAAACTGTGATGCTATGGATATCTGCGCTCTACTCTCTTCTATTATGCTCTGCTTGGCTCTGTGGGGGCCTGCAATACTGGTCGGGGCATGTTAGGTTGATCTAGATTCCGTTTTGCGCGGTTTGGTTACGCTGTGTTAGGTAATGGTAGCTTTGACATATATGCTCAAGACTGATATTCCATGGACGTTTGTGCTCCACTGTGCTCTATCATATTCTGCTCGCCTCTGCGGTAGCCAGCAATAGTGTTCGCGGCACGTTAGGTTTAGTTACTCTACGTTTGGTTAGGTTAGGTTAGGTCTGGTTTGGTCTTGGTATCTTCGATCTTTGTGCTTTTCATTGCGATTTGCTGGATTTCTGCGCTCTGCTGTGTTTTGCTACACTCTGCTCTACTCTAGGGATGCCAGCAATAATGTTCATGGCACGATAGGTTCTGTTAGGCTACGTTTGATAATATTGCGATTGGTCAGGTTAGGACGGAATAGTTTTGGTTCTTGCGTGGTACACAGCCGTTCGGTGGATTTTACGCTCTACATTGCTCCACGGTACTCTGCTCGACCCTGTGGAGGCCAGTAGTATTGGTCTCGGAACGTTAGGTTTGGTTAAGCTACATTCGATGAGGTTATGTTAGTTAGGGTTAGGTTAGGATTGCTCTTACTATCTTGGTATACACTGTTTTTCGGTGGACGTCTGCGCTCTGCTGTGCTCTGGTATCTTCTGCTTGGCTATGGGGATGCAAGAAACTGTGGTTTCGGCGCGTCAGTTCGAGTTAAGCTACGTTCGGTAATGTCACGCTTGGTTACGTTAGAACAGTGTAACTTCGACTATTGTGCTATGTACTGCGATTCCATCGACTTCTGCGCTCTACTCTCCTCTAACATGTACTGCTTGGCTCTGACGAGGGCAGCAATAGTGGCCGCGGAACGTTAGGAAGTGTTATGCTACGTTGGCCTACGCTACGTTTGGATAGGTTAGGGTGGGTCAGCTTCGACTTCTGTGCTATACACCGCTATAAGTTGAATTTCTGCGATCTGCTGTGCTCTAGTATTTTCTGGTTGGCTCTCTGGTGGGCAGCAGTAGTGGTCGCCGCATGATAGGTTGAGTTAGATTACGTTGAGCTAGGTTAGGTTACGCTGTGTTAGCTTCGGATAGCTTTGACTGCTTCGATACACACTGCCATTCTGTGGTCTTCAGCGCTGTTCTGTGCGCCATCACACTCTGCATGCCTATGTGGGCGCGAGGAAAAGTGCTCTCGTCACGTTACGTTCTGCTACGTTACGTTTGGTTAGGTTAGGTTTGGCTGGACTTGGTTAGGATTGCTTCGACTTTTCTGCTATACACTGCTACTCGGACGATTTAAACGCTCTACATTGCTCTGCTATACCCTGTTCGACTCTGTGGAGGCCTGTAATAATTGTGTCGGTTGTCAGGTTGAGTTGGGCCACGTTCGGTTATGGTATGTTAGATTGGGTTACGTTTGCGTAGCTTCGACTTTCGTGATATAAACAGTCTTTCTGTGTATTTCCGCGCTCTACTCTTTTCTAGAGTGTTCTGCTTGGCTCGTGGAAGGCCAGCAATAGCGGTCTCGGTACGTTAGGTGGAGATCCTTAACCTTTGCTTATGTTACGTTTGGTAAGGACAGGATAGGGTAGCATTGACTTCTATGTTATAGACCGCTATTCGGAGCGCTTCGGCGCTCTACTGCGCTCTGGTATGTTCTGCTTGGCTCTATTGAGGCCAGAAATACTGGCCGCTGCATGTTAGTCAGTGTCAGGTTACGTTTGGGAAGTTTATGTCAGCATGCGTAAGGTAAGGATATCTTTGACGTTTCTTTTATACGTTGCGGTGCTATGGACTCCTGCGCCCCACTCTCCTGTTATATGTTCTGCGTGGCGCTTGGGAGGCCAGCAATAGTGGTCGCGCCCCGTTAGTTTGAGTCAGACTACGTTTGGTTTGGTTATGTTTGGTTAGGTTATGACGCGATATCTTTGAGTTCTGTACTATACACTGACATTCGGGGGATTTCCGCGCTCTTCGTTGCTCTTCTATACCCTACTGGTCCCTGGGGAGGCCAGCAATGCTGTTCGCGGCACGTTTGCTTGAGTTAGGTTCCGTTCGCCTCGATTAGGTTAGGATAAGCTTTGTCAACATGGGTTCGGCTTTGCGTGCTATACGCAGCTATTCTGTGCATCCATGCGCTCTACTGAGCTCTAGTATATTCTGATTGGATATGCGGAGGCCAGCTGTAGTGTTCTCGGTACGATAGTTTGAGTTACGCTGCGTACGGTTATGCGACGTTTGGTTAGGTTAGGAGACGATAGCATTGACTTTTGTTCCATACGCCGATATTCGAAAGACTTCTACGCTCTACGTTCCTCTACTGTACTCTGCGCGACTCTCGGGAGGGCAGTAGTAGTTGTCTCGGCAAGTTAGTTTGTGTCGGACTACGTTCGGCTAGGTTATGCTTGTTTCGGTTAGTTTTGGGCAGCTTCTACTTTTGTGCTGTACACTGCTGTTCGTTGTTTATGCGCTCTACTGTGCTCTAGTATGTTCTGCTTGTCACTGCGGAGGCCAGCAATGGTGGTCTCGACACGCAAGCTTGTGGTATGTTACGCGTGGTTGCTATGATCGGATAGGTTTGGCTAGTATAGCTTTGACTTTTGTGCTACACACTGCAATTCGGTCGATATCTGTGCACTGCATTGCTCTACTAGGATCTGCTTGTCTTCACGGTGGCCAGCAAAAACGTTCGTGGCAGATTCCGTTAAGATATGTTACTCTCGGTCAGGCTAAGTTAGGATATGCTTGGATAGGATGGTTCTGACTTTTGTACTATACACTGCTATTCGATGGATTTCTGCGCACCACTGTCGTCTAGTATATTTCGTTTTGCTGTGGGGAGGCCAGCGGTGTTGGTCTCGGCACGTTATTCTGAGCTATGTTGCGATCGGTTATGTTACGCTTGGTTAGGTTGGGATAGGGTAGCTTAGTCTTTTGCGATATTCATCAATTTCTGCGCTCTACCTTGCTTTACTATGCTCTGCCCCGCTCTCGGGAGTACACCAATTGTGTCCGAGGCACGTTACTTTGAGTCATATTACGTTTGGTTTGGCTAGGACACGTTGTGTTAGCCTCGGATGGCTTCGACTTTTGTGCTGCGCGCTGCTATTCTATGGACTTCTGCGCTCCTCCGTGCGCTCTCGCAATCCGCTTGCCTCTGTGGGTCCCAGGAATAGTGCTCTCGGCACGTCAGTCTGAGCTATGTTACATTGGTTACGTTACGTTCGGTTAGGCTTGGTTAGGATAGCTTTGACATTTGTGCCATGCACAACAGTGCGGCGAATTACTGCGTTCTCCTTTGCTCTAGCTTGTTCTGCTTTGCTCTGAGGATGTCAGTAATAGCGGTCTAGGCACGTTAGGTTGAGTTAGTCTACGTGTGGTTGTGTTACGTTTGGATAGGTTAGGAGATGATAGCTTTGACTTTTGTGCTGTACACTGCTTTTCGGTCGATTTCTGCGCTCGACTGTGATCAAATGTTCACTGCTTTACTCTGGGTATACCACAAATAGTGGCCGTGGCTTGTAATGTCGGTTAGGTCACTTTCGGTTGGGATAGGTTTGTTTGGGTTGAGATGGGCTATTTTTTACTCTCGTACCTTACACTACCGTTCTGTGGACCTCTGCCTTCTACTCTCCTCTAGTGTGCCCCGCTTGGCGATTGGGATGCCAGCAAGATTGGGCTAGGCACGTTTGGTTGGGAATGGTTATGTTTGGGTTTGTTAGATTAGGCCAGGTTTGGTTTGAATATCTTCTACTCTTCTGCTTTACACCACACTGCGGCTGATTTCTGCGCGCTCCTTTGCTCTAGTATATTCTGGTTTGCTCTGTGGAGGTCAGCGATGGTGGTCTAGGCACGATGGGTTGAGTTAGGCTACGCTTGGTTGTGTTACGTTTGGTGAGGTTAGGATAGGACAACTTTTGTTTTTGTGGTACACACTGCTATTCGGAGGGTTTCTACGCTCTCCATGGCTCTACTTTGTTCTGCTCGGTCCTGGCGTTACCAGCAATAGAGGCCTCGTCTCATTAGGCTTAGTTATTCCATGTTCTGTTAGGTTAGGTTAGGCCTGGTTAGGTTAGTGTACCTTTGACGTCTGTGCTATACACTGCTATTTGGTGCCTCTCTGCGCTTTACTGTGCTCTCGTGCACGCTGATTGGCTCTAGGGAGTCGAGCAGTAGTGGCCTCGGCACGTTAGGTGGAGTGGGGTCACGTTCGATAATCCCTGCGCTCTACTGTTCTCTAATATGCTCTGCTTGGTGCCGTGGAGGCCAGTAACAGCGGTACCGGCACGATAGGCTAAGTCATATTCCGCTTCGCTATACTACGTTTGGATCTTGGAGGGCAGGATGGCCTCGTCATTTGCGCTATACACTGCTGTTCGGCGGGTTTCTACGCTCTTCGTCGCCCTGCTATACTCCGCTCGACTCTGGGGAGGCAAGTAATAGTGATCTCGGCCAGTTAGGTTGAGTTAGGTTACGTTTGGTTATGTTACGTTTGGTTAGGTTAGGATAGGGTAACCATGAATGATGTGCTATACACTGATATTTGGTGGATTTATGCGCCCTTCAAAGATGTACTATGCACTGCTCGACCCTGCGTATGCCTGGAAGAGTGATCTCGGCTCGTCATGTAGGGTTAGGTTACGTTTAGTTATATTAAGTTAGTATATGTTAGGACAGGATAGCTTTGGATTTCGAGCCATACATTGCTATTCGGTGGATTTTTACTCTGGGGAGTCCAGTAATATCTGTCGCGGCACGTTGTGTCGAGTTATGTTACGTTCGGTTATGTCAGGTTATGTTAGGAGAGGAGAAGGTAGCTTTGACTTTTGTGCCATACACCGTTATTCCGCGGGTTTCTGTACTCTAGTGTGCTCTAGTATACTCCAAACGGCCCTGGGTAGGACAGTAGTTGTTGTGACGGCACGTTGTGCTCAGTTATGGTACGTTCGTCTAAGTTACGTTTGGCTAGTTTAAGATAGGATAGCTTTGACTTTTGAGCTATACGCAGATTTTCGTTCGGTTTCTGCGCTCTACGATTCTCAAATATACTCTGGTCGTCTCTCGTGCTGCCAGCAATAGTGTTCTCCGCACGTCAGGTTGGGATTCTTTACGTCCGCTTATGTTACGTTTGGCTTGGTTAGGGCAGGATAGCTTTGACTTTTGTGCTATACACTGCGATTCGGTGGACTTCTGCGCTCTACTGCGAACAAATATTCCCTGTTTTGATCTGGGAACTCCCGAAATAGTGGCCGCTGCGAATTATGCTGAGTTATGTTACGTTTTGTTGCGTTAGATTTGTTTTGCTTTGTTCAGGATGTCTTTGACTTTCGTGCTATACACTGCCATTCTTTCGACTTCTGCGCTCTACTCTCATCTAATATGCCCTGCTTGGCTCTGTGGAGACCACAAAAGGAAGTCTCGTCTCGCTACGTTTAGTTACTCTACGTTTGGTTGCATTGGGTTAGGCCAGGAGAGGTCATGATACCTTTGACTCTTGTGCTGTTCGCTGCTATTCAGTCGATGTTTGTGCACAGCAATATCCTACTATCATCTGCTTGTCTCTGGAGAGACCAGTATTATCGGTCGTGGCAAGTTTGTTTGTGTTAGATTAAGCTGGGTTAGTTCAGGTTAGACTAAGTTTGATCAGGATGACTTTGACCTTTGTGCTGTACACTACTGTCCGGCCGATGTCTGTGCTCTGTGTTGCTGTACTAGCATCTGCATGGCTCTGGGCTGGCCAGCAATGGTGTTCGTGTCACGTTTGGTTTAGTTAGGTTACGCTTGGTCAGTATTGGTTTGGCTAAGTTTTGTTATTATGGCTTAAACGTTTGTGCCGCACACTGCTATTTGTCGAATTTGTGCGCTCTGCTGTACTCTCCTATATTCTGCACGGCTCTGGGGAGGCCAGAAATAATTGTCTCGGCAAATTATGTTAAGTTAGGTTACGCTTTGCTTAGCTAGATCAGGATAGGTATGGCTCTGATAGCTTCGACTTTTGTGCTATACACGGCTATTCCGTAGATATTTGCGCTCTGCGTTGCTCTACAAGCATCCGCTTGTCTCTGGGGAAGCCAGAAATGGAGATCACGGCACGTATGGTTGAGTTACGTTATGTCTGGTATGATGCGGTTATGCTATGTTTGAGTAGTTTGGCTCTGACCAATGTGCTGTACGCAGCTATTCGGTGGCTTCCTGCGCTCCACAGCGCACTAGTGTATTCTGCTTGACCATTGGGAGGTCATCAGTATTGTTCTCGTCACGTCAGCCTGAGGCATGCTGCATTCCGTTATTTTATGTTTGGTTAAGTTGGGAAAGGATAGATTGGGCTTTTGTGCTGTACACCGCAATTCGGTGAATTTCTGCACTCCACATTGCTCTTCTATACACTGCTCGACCTTCGGGAGGACAGCAATGTTGTTTGCGACACGTTAGGTCAAGTTAGATTACGTTTGGCTAGGTTAGGTAACGTTGAGTTAGGTTACGGTGGCTATGGCTTTTGTGGTACAGAATGCTATTCTATTGACGTCTGCGCTCTTCTGCGCGCTATCACGATATGCTTTTCTCCGTGGACGCCAGGAATAATGCTCTCGGCAAGTCAGGTTGACTTATGTTACGTTTGGCAAGGTTAGGCCAGGTTCGCTTTGACTTTCGGCTATACACTGCTATTCGTTGGATCTCTGCGCTCTACTGTTATCTAATATTCTCTGTCTTGCACTGTGGAGGCCAGAAATAGTGACCACGGCGCGTTAGGCTCTGTTAGGTTACGTCCGGCTGTGTTACATTTGGTTAGGTTAGCACAGGGTATCTATGATTTTTGTGCTATACACTGCTATTCGGTGGACTTCCCTGCTCTTCTTTGCTCCCCTATACTCTACTCGACACTGGGGAGGCCAGCAATGACGGTTGTGGCACGATGGGCTTAGTTTCGTTACGGTTTCTTAGGTCAGGTTAGGCTATGTTTAGTCAGGACGGCTCTGACTTTTGTGCTATGCCCTGCTATTCCGTGAATTTCTGCGCCCCACAGTGCTCTAACCTTTTCTGCTTGGTTTTGGGGAAGCCAGCGATAATGGTCTCGTCTCGTTAGGTTTAGTTATTCTACGTGAGATTAGCTTAGGTTTTGTCTGGTAGGGTTAGAGAGTCTTCAACTTTTGTGCAATACGTTGCTATTTGGTGACATTCTGCGCTTTACTGTGCCCTACTCTACTCTGCTCCTCTCTGGGGCGGCCTTCAATTGTGGTACTGTCATGACAGGTTTTGCTGTGCCGCGTTCGGAAGTGCTAGGGTTGGATGGGTCAGGAGAGGATAGCTTCGACTTTTATGCTGCACACCGCTATTAGGAGGACTTATGCGCTCTACTGTGCTCCAGTATATGCAGCTTGACTCTGGGGAGGCCAACAATGCTGGTCTCGGCACGTTAGGTTACGTCAGGGTGCGTTCGGTTACGTCACGTTTGGTCTGGTTTGGACAGGATAGTTTTGACTTTTGTGCTATACGCTGTTATACCGGTGTCTTCTGCGCTCTACTGTGCTCTAATATGCTCTGCTTGGAAATGGGGAGGCCGCAATAGTGGTCACGGTACGAGAGGTTGTGCTATGCTTCGTTCAGTAACGCCACAGTTAATTGGAGTAGGTGAGGATATCTTTGACTTTTGTGCTCTACACTGCTATACGTTGAATCCCTGCGATCTACTGTGCTCTGGTAGGTTTTGCTTGGCTCTGGGAAGGTCATCAATAGTGGTCTACTCTCGTTAGGTGGAGCTATGTTACGTTCGGTTGTCTTACGTTCTGTTACCTTAAGGAATGATAGCCGTGACTTTTCGCCGCACACCTCTATTCGGTAGATTTCTACGCTCTACGTTGCTCTGCTATACTCGGCTCGGATCTTGGGAGGCCAGTAAACGTGGTCTCGGCACGTTGCGTAGCGTTAAGATGCGATTGCTTAGGTTATATTAGTTTGGATTGTGTACGGATTGCTTTGACTTTCGTGGCATGAACTGTTGTTCGGTGGATTCCTACTATCTACTGAGATCTAATATGCTCTGCTTGGCGCTGTGGTGGCCATCAATAGACGTCTCGGCACGTTTGGTTGAGATAGTCTGCATTGGGTTAGGTCACGTTTGGTTAGGTTAGGTTAGAATATCTTCGACTTCTGCGCTATACACAGCAATTCCGAGGATGACTGAGCTTTACTTTTCCTTAATATACTCTGCTTGGCACGGTCGATGTCAGCAATGGTAGTCTCGGCACGTTAGGTTCAGATAGGCTTCGCTTAGCTAGGTAAGGCTATGTCAGGTCGGGTTTGCTCGAGTCTGGCTTTTGTGCTTTGCACTCCAATGCGGCTGATTTCAGCGCCCTGCTCGTGCAGAGAAAACTATTGCTGCCTTCCCCATGGCCAAGCAGAGCATATTAGAGGAGAATAGAGCACAGATATCCATAGAATCGCAGTGCACGGCAGAATAGTCGAAGCTTCCCTATCCTAACTTATCGGAACGTATCATAGCCGAACGTATCTTAACCCAATCTAACATCCAGAGAACTTTCTCCCCCCCCCCCCCCGAGCCGTGCAGAACACACTAGAGCGCAGTAGAGCGCTGAAATCCACCAAGGAGCAGTGTACAGCATGATAGTCAAGAGTATCACATCCCTGGCAAATCGTAAATAAACGAAACGTAGCCTAACAAAACTTAAAGTGCCGCGACAACTATTGCTGGCATCCCCAGAGCCACACAGAGCATATGAGACCAAAGTAGAGCGTGGAAGTCCACCGAATTGCAGTGCACAGCACAAAAGTCAAAAATATCCTAGCCTAACCAAGCCAAACATAACATGCACAAACGTAACATAGCTCATCCTAGCGTGCATAGACCATACTTGTTGACATCGTCAGAGCCACACACAATACACTATAGCTCAGTAGAGCGCAGAAATCCGCCGCATTGAAGTTTAAGGCAGAAAACTGAAAGAGACCCTAACATAACCTAACCTCACCTAACTTAACCAAACTTGACTAATCCCAACCTAACGGGCCTAGCCAACTATTGCTGGACTCCCTGTTGCCATGCGGGGCGTATTAGGGGAGAGTAGAGCACAGTTGTCCACGTAATGGCAGTGTACCGCACGAAAGTCAAAGGTAACCTAACCTAGCCCAAACAATCATAACCTAACCAAAAATAGACTATACCAACGGAACGAGGCGCGGCCACAATTTCTGGAGTGACCAGAGAAAAGCAGGGAATATTAGACAACAGCAGAGCGCAGAAATCAATAGCCCAGCAGTGTACAGCACAAAAGTCATTGCTATCATGGCCTAACCTTACCAAACGTAGCACCGACAAACGTACCCTAACACAACCTAACATCCATAGGCCACTATTGCTGACCTCCAAAGAGCAAAGCTGAATATACTGGAGCACAGGAGGGCGCAGAAATCGCAGCACTGAAATGCAAAGCACAAATACCATGGGTATTCGAACCTAACCTGACAAATCCGAAACGAACCAAACGTAGCATAACTCACCTTAATGTGCCCAGACAACCATTGATGGCATCAACAGCGCCACACGGAGCATATCAGATAACATTCGAGCGCAGAGGTCCACCGAGTAGCAGTGTACATCGCAAAGGGCAAATCTGTCCGATACTAACCTGGCCAAACCTAACGGAACCAAACGTAACCTAACTCAATCTAACGTGACGTGACCTGTATTGCTGGACTCCCAAGAGCTGAGCAGAACACATTAGAAGAGAGTAGAGTAGAGCAATCCATAGAATCGCAGTGTAGTGTACAAAAGACAAAGTTAGGCCATCCTAATGTAACAAATCGTAACTTAACTAAATGTAACGTAACAGAACCTAACGTGCTGCGACCACTGTTGCTGGCCTCCCCGGAGCAGAGCAGAACGTATTAGAGGAGAGTAGGGAGCAGAAGCACATAGAACAGCAGTGTATAGCAGAAAAGACAAAGCTACGCATACCTAACCCAAACTTACGTAATCTAACCTAACGTAACTTAACACAACACTTCGCGCGGCAGCCACTATCTCTGGCACTCCCAGATCAAAGCAGGGAACATTAGATCGCAGTAGAGCACAGAAACCCTGCGAATAGCAGTGTACAGCACGAAAGTCAGAACAATCCCCTCCTAACCTGACAAAACGGAGCATAAGCGGTCGCTACGGACGCAACATGACGTGCCACGACCGCTATTGCAGCCATCACGAGGGCTTAACGGACTGTAGAAGAGCAATGCAGAGAGCAGACATCGACCGAATAGCGGTCTATAGCAAGAAAGACAAAGCTACCCTAACCAAACGTATCATAACGAAGCCAAGCCAAGCGTCACCTAACTCAACCTAGCGTGTCGAGACCGCCAATGCAGGCCTCCACAGAGCCTAGCAACACATACTATAGCACAGTAGGCCGCAGGAATCGACCAAACAGCAGTGTATAGAAGAGAAGTCAAACACATCCTATCGCAACCAAACCAACCGTAATATAACCAACCTTAACCAAACCCAGTCTAACGTGCCTAGACCGCTATTACTCCGATATATCCGATAGCAAATCGGAACATATTAGGTCGCAGTAGAGCGCAAGGGTACACCGAATAGCAGTGTACAGCACAAAAGTCACAGCTATCTGAGCCTAACATAACCAAACATAATAAACCCAACCCAACATAACGAAACTCAACCTAACGTGCCTAGACCACTATTGCTGACGTCCTCAGAGTAAAGCAGAATATACTAGAGTACGGTCGAAAATCTTATTCGATATCCAGTAGAGCTTTAATCGAAAATGTCAATAAAATTTAGCTTTCCAGTCAGATTCTAATGCAATGGTCGTCTCAGTGGGAGGGGGGGCAGTAATGGTGGTCGCGGCACGTTGGTTTGTGTTAGGCTACGTAGGGTTTCGATAAGTTAGCTTGGGTTAAGTTTGGATAGATTTGACTTTAGTGGTGTACACTGATATTCGGTGGATTTCTGCACCCTACTATGCTCTACTGTATTCTGCTTGACCCTTGGGAACCCAGCAACTGTGGTCGCGCCACATTACGAGGAGCTATGCTACGTTTGAGTAGGCTTTGTTGGTCTGGGTTAGGCTTGGGTAGCTTAGGCTTTTCTGATATGCACTACGATACTATGGACTTCTGAGATCTACTATCCACTAACATATTCTGCTTGGCAATGTGGAAACCAGCAATCGTTGTCGCGGCACGTCAGGTTTTGTTAGGTTGAGTTTGGTTTTGTTACCGTTGGCTAGGTCCGGAGCTGGTGGCGTCGGCTACTGTGGTATATACTGCCATTCGGTGGGTTTCAGCGCTCTACCCCCTCAAATATGTTCTACTTGGCTCTAGTGAGGTCAGCAATAGTTGTCTCGGCACGATAGGATGAGCTATTGTACGTTAGGATACGTTACGTTTGGGCCGGTTCGGATGGAATAGCTCAGTTTTTGGAGCTATACACAGCTATACAGTTGATTTCTGCGCTCTACAGTGCTCTAATGCGTTCTACTTAGCTCTGAGAAGGCCAGCAATATTGTCTCGTCTGGTTAGGTTGAGTTAGGTTACGTTTGGTTGGGTTAGGTTAGACTGGGCTAGGTATGGACAACTTTGGCTTACGTGGTGTACACTGTTGTTGGGTGGATTAATGAGATCTACTGTGATCTAGTATATCCTGCTTGGCTCTGGGGAGGGCAACAGTAGGAGTCTCGGTACGTTAGGCTGAACTAGGTTGCGTTTGGTTATGTTTCGTTTTGTTAGGTTTGTATAGGGTAGCTTAGAATTTTGCGCTATACACTGCCCATTGTTGGATTACTGCCCTCTGCATTGCTCTGCTATACCCTGCTCGACTTTCGTCAGGTCAGCAATAGTTGACTCTGCCCATTGGGTTGAGTTATAATACGTTCGGTTGTGTCACGCTTGGTCAGGTTTGCGGAGGATAAATTTGATTTTTTATTATACTCCCGCCTTCGGTGGATTTCTGCCCTCTCCATTGTCCTTATACGCTCCACGACACGTTGGGCGACGATTTCTTCCACTTTTGTGCAATACAGGGACATGCGGTGGACTACTGCGCTCTACTGTGCTCTAATATGTTCCGCTCGGCTCTGGGCAGGCCAGCAATTGTGAACTCGGTGCGTTAGGTTGAGATACGTAACGGTTGATTACGTTACGTTTGGTTAGGTTAGGGTACGATAGCTTTGACTCTTATCCTACATACCGCTAGTCGGTGGCCTTATGCGTTCTTAATTGCCCTAATATGATCTGCTTGGCTATGGGTAGGGCAGCAAATGTGGCCTCGGCACGTAAGTGGGAGCTAGGTCACGTTTGGTTACGTTACGTTTGATCATGTTAGGACAGAACAGCTCAGACTTTTGCGCCACACACAATTTTGCGGATGATTTCTGCACTCTACTGTGGTCTAGTATATTCTGCTTGACTCTAGCCAGGCCAGCAATAGTGGCCTCGGCACGTTAGGTTGCGATATGTGTCGCTTGGCTTGGCTAGGTTGGGTTAGGTTAGGTCAGGGTATCTTTGCCTTTCGTAGTACAATTCGTCGTTCGGTGGATTTTTGCGCACCACTGTGGTCTAGTATGTTCTGCTTGACTTTTGGGAGGCCAGCAATTGTGGTCGCGGCTCGTTGGATTGTGTTACTTTACGGTCGGTTACTTTAGGTTACGATGCGTTAGGATTTGATTGCCTCGACTTTCGTGTTATAAACTCTTATCAGGTGGAATTCTGCACTCGACTGTGCTTTCCTATACTCTGCTCACGTCTGCGGCGTCCAGCAATAGCGGTTGCGGCACGTTAACTCGAGTTATGTTGCGTTTGGTTATGTTACGATTTGTGTGGTTAGGAAACGACGGCTTTAGCTTATGTGCTATACACTGCTATTTGGTGTATTTCTTAGCTCTACTGTGCTCTAATATGTTCTGCTTTGCTCTGGTTAGCTCAGTAATAGTGGCCTCGGCACGTTAGGTTTGGTAAATGTAGGTTGGCTATGTTATGCTTGGCTATGATGGGCTCGGATATCTATGACTGTTGCGCTATGCACTGCTATTCGGTGGATGTCTGCGCTCTACTGTAATCTAGTATTCTCTGCTTTGCTCTGGGGAGGCCAGAAATAGTGTCCGCGGCGCGTTGGTTTTTGTCTTGTTACGATTGGCTATGTTACGTTTAGTTAGGTTAGGGTAGGGTTTGTGTGGCTTTTGTGCTTTTCACTGCAATGCAGCGGACTTCTGATCGGTCCTGTGCTCTAGCATATTCTGATAGGCTCTGGCGAGGTCAGCAACTGTGGCCTAGGCTCGTTAGGTTAGGTTAGGTTACGACTGATTATGATATGTGTGATTTGGTTAGGAAGTGATATCTTTGACTTTTGTGGTATAAACCGCATTTCGATGGACTTCTGCACTCTACTGTGGTCTCGAATGCTCTGGGGTGGCCACAGATCGCGGCCGCGACTCATTAGCTTGAATTAGGTCACTTTTTGTTAAGTTATGATTGCTTGGACCAGATTTGGTTAGCATTGACCGTTCTGTTATACCCTGCGACCTCTTGATTTCGGCTCTCTCCTATACTCTAACATGTTCTGCTTGGCTCCGTGAAGGCCAGCAATACTGGTCAACGCAAAATGGGTTGTGATAGATTATGTTAGATTAGGTTTTGTTAGGTAGGGTCTGATATGGATAGCTTCGACTTTTGTGCTCAGCACTGCTATTCTGTTGACTTCTGCGCCCTACTGTTCTCTATCGAACTCTGCTTGTCCCTGGTGACGCCAACGATGGTGGTCGCGGCAAGCTAGGTTACGTTATGTTACGCTTGGTTATGTTATGTTAGGTTAAGTTTGGTTGGGATTGCTTTGACTTTGCGCTGTTCACTGCTGTTCGGTCGATATCTGCGCCCTGCTTTACTATACTAGCAAATATATCAGCAGTTGTGGTCGTGGCACATTAGGTTAAGATAGATTACGCTTGGTTATGTTAGGTTACGTTGTGTTAGGATACGATAGCTCTTACCTTTGTGCTACACACTGCTATTGTATGGACCTTTGCGTGTCTCGGCATGTTAGGTTTTCTTATGTTACCCTTGTGTACGTTATGATTGGTTAAGTTAGGAGAGGATTGCTTTGACTTTTGTGCTGTACACTGCTACTCGGTGGATTTCTGCGCTCTACTGTTCTATAATATGATCAGCTTGATCCTGGAAGGGGCAGCAATTGTGGCATCGGCACGTTATGATTGGCTAAGCTACGTTCGGTTAGGTTGGGTCAAGCTACGTTTGGTAAGGATATCTTAAACTTTTGTACTGTACACTGCTGTTCGGTGGATTTCTACGCCCTGCTGTGCTCTAGTATATCCCGCTGGTCTCTGGAGAGGGCAACAGTAGCTCTCTCGGCATGTTAGGTAGAGTCAGGCTATGTTTATCTTTGTTCCGTTGGCTTGGGTAACTCTAGCTTTTCCGATGTGCACTGCGATTTATTGACTTCTGCGTTCTACTACCCAATAATGTGTTCTGCTTGGCTCTGGGGAGGACAGCAATAGTGGTCGCGGCACGTTCGGTTGAGATGGGATACGCTTGCTTTTGATACGGTTGGTTAGGTTACGAGGGGATAACTTTGACTTTAGTGCCATTGTCTGCTATTAGGTGGATTTCTGCGCCCTACAGGGCTCTAATATTTTCAGCCTGGCTCTTTCAAGGACAGCAAGTTTGGTCTCAGCACGTTACGTTAAGTCTGGTTGCGTTCGGTTAGGTTGTGTTGGGCAATGTTTGGTCAGGGTAGCTTAAAGTTTTGCGCTGTACGCTGCTATTCGGTGGATTCCTGCGCTACAATGTGTTCCAGTATATCCTGCGTGGCTCTGGCAAGGGCAGCAATAGCGCTCTCCGCATGTTAGGCTGAGCTAGGCTATCTTTGGTTACGTTCTGTTTGCTTGGGTTAGGTTTGGGTAACTACAACTTTTCCGATATACACTGCGATTTTATGGATTTCTGCGTAGTACTCCCCACTAATGTGTCCTGCTTGGCTCTGGGGAGGACAGCATCAGCGGTCGAGGCACGTTAGGTTGAGCTATGTTAGGCTTGTTTATGTTACATTTGGTTAGGTTAGGAGGGGATGGCTATGACTTTAGTGATATTGTCTGCTATTAGGTGGATATCTGCCACATACATTCTTTTAATATTTCCAGCTTGGCTGTGGGAAGGCCAGCAATATTGGTCTCTGCATGTTATGTTGGGTCAGGTACGTTCAGATATGTTGGGTTAGGATATGTTTGGCCGCTATAGCTTTGACTTTCGTGCTGTGCTCTGCTATTCGGTGGATTTCTGCGCTCTACTGTGCTCTAGTATGTCCTGCTTGGCTCTGGGGAGCGCAACAATAGCACCGTCGGCACGTTAGATTGAGTCAGGTTATGTTTGGATATGCCATGTTTGTTTAGGTTGGGCTTGGGTAGCTTTCACTTTCTGATATACACAGCGATTAAAAGGTTTTCAGCTTTCTACTTTCCACTAGCGTGTTCCGCTTGACTCTGTGCATGTCAGCAATAGTGGTCGCGGCACGTTATGGTTGAGTTTGTATACGTTTGATTATGATACGGTAGGTTAGGTTACGAGAGGATGACTTTGACTTTAGTGCTATTACCTGCTATTATGTGCGTTTCTTCTACCTAGAGGGCTTCAAAACTTTCAGCTTGCGTCTAGGAAGACCATTTATAGTGGTATTGGCACGATATGTTCAGCAACGCTACGTTCGGTCAGGTTGGGTAAGGCTAAATTTGGTCAGGATAGCTTCAGCCTTTGTGCTGCACACTGCAATTTGGTGGATTTCTACGCTCTACTTTGCTCTGGTATGTCCTCCTTGTCTCTGGGGAGGGCAGCAATAGCGGCCTCGGCATGATCGGTTTATTTATGCTATGTTTGTTTATGTTCCGTTGGTTTGGGTTAGGCTCGGGTAGCTATGACTTCCCTGATATGCACTGCGATTGTATGGATTTCTGCGTTCTACTCTCCACTAATGTGTTCTGCTTGGCTCCGTGGTGGCCAGGAATAGTGGTCGCGTCAGGTTAGTTTGAGTTAGGATAAGTTTGGTTATGTTGCGTTTGGTTAGGTTAGGAGAGGGTAGCTTTGACTTTAGGGCTATGGCCTGTTGTTAGGTGAATTTCTGCATCCTACAGAGCCCTCCTATTTTGATCTCGGCTCTGTGAAGGCCAGCAATTGTGCTCTCGGCACGTTACGTCCAGTCAAGTTACTTTCAGCTAGCTTGTGTTAGGCTAAGTTTGGTTATGATCGCTTTAACTTTCGTGCTGTACACTGCTGTTCGGTGTACTCATGCGCCCTACTATACTCCAGTATTTTCAGCTTGGCTTTGGAGAGTCCAGCAGCAGAGCTCGTGGCATTTCAGGCTGATTCCGGTTGGGCTTTGTTTCGTTGGTACAGGGTAGCTTTGACTTTTATGCTATTCACGGCTATTCGGTGGATTTCTGCACCCTACATTGCTCTACAATAATCTACTCGGCAATGGGGAGGCCAGAAATTATGGTCTCGGAGTGTTAGGTTTATTTAGTCTACGTTTGGCTACGTTACGTTTATTTGGTTAGGCTTGGATTGATGTGTCTTTCGCCGTATAGCCTAATATTCGGTTGATTTCTTCGCTCTACTGTGCTCTACTACACTCCGCAGGGCCATGTGGAGCCCACCAATATTTGTCGCGGCAGGTGAAGTTCATTCAGGCTATGCGTGGTTATGTCCTGTTGGCTTGGGTTTGGCTCGGTTAGCTTAGACCTTTCTGATATGCACCGCGATCCTATGGATTTCTGTGTTCTACTCTCCACTAGAATGTTCTGTCTGACTCTGCGGATGCCAGCAACCGTGGTCGCCGCACGTCAGGTTGTGGTAGGTGACTTTCGAATAGGTAAGTTTAGGACAGGTTAGGTTAGGGTACCTTCCACTTGTGCGCTGCATACAGCAATGCGGTGGATCTCTGCGCTCCGCTGTGCTCTAGTATATTCTGCTTGGCTCTGCGGCGGCCAGCGGTACTGGTCTCGGCATGTTAGTCTGAGTTAGGTTGCGCTTGCCTATGATACGCTTAGTTTGGTAAGGATTGGATAGCTTTGACTTTTGCGCTATACACCGCAATTCGGTGGACTTCTGCGCTCTACTGTGATCTGTTGTTCACTGCTTTGCTCTGGGAATTGCAGAAATCTTGGCCGCGGCGCGTTAGGTTCAGATGTGTTACGTTTGGTTTGGTTAGGTTTGTTTGGGTCAGGTTAGGATATCTTTGACCTTCGTGCAACGGATTGTCATTCTATGCTCCTCGGCGCTCTACTCTCACCTGCTTGGCGGTGGGGAGGCCAGCTATCGTGGGCTAGGCATGTTAGGTTGGGATTGGTTATGCTGGATTAGGCTATGTTGTGACAGATTAGGTTAGGGCACCTCTTACTTTTTTGCTATACCCTGCTATTCGGACGATTTCAGCGTTCTACGTTGCTCTGCCATACTCTGCGTAGCTCTCGTGGGTCCTGCAATAGCTTTCGTGGCACGTAAGTTTGGGTCACGCTACGTCTGCTTATGCTACGCTCGGTTAGGTTCGGACAGGATAACTTTGACTTTTATGCTATACACTGCTATTCGGTGGGCTTCTTCGCTCTTCATTGCTCTCCTATACTCTGCTCGACTCCCGGGATGGCACCAATGGTGCCCCTGGCACGTTGGTTTAGTTAGATTTCGTTTCGTTAGGTTAGGATAGGTAACGTTTGATTAGGGTGGCTTCCACTTCCGTGCCATGCACAGCTATTCGGTAGACTCCTGCGATCCACTGCGCTCTACTCTGATATGCTAGACGCCGGGGAGGCCAGCAATGGTGATCGCGGCAGGTTAAGTTGAGTTTCCTTGGGTTAGGTTAGGTTACGTTTGTTTCGCTTAGGATTGGATATACTTTGAATTTTCTGCTGTACACTGCGACTCTATTTATTTCTACGCCCTACTCACCTCTATACGTACTGCTTGGCTCTGCGGAGGTCAGTAATAGTGGTCGCGGCACGATAGGTTTAGTTAGGTTACGTTTGGCTGGGTTAGGTTGCGATGTGTTAGGATAGTATAGCTTCGACTTTTGCACTGCACACTGCTATTCTATGGACTTCTGCGCTCTTGAATGCATCACCACACATTACTTGTCTCTGCGGACGCCAGGAATAATGCCCTGATCACGTAAGATTGCGTTATGTTACGTTTGGCTATGTTAGACTTGGCTAGGTTTTGTTAATGCAGCTTTGACCTTTGTGCCATGCACTGCTGTTGTACCGATTTCAGCGTTCTACATTGCACGGGTATACTCTGGTTTGCTCTAGCGAGTTCAGAGATAGCGGTCGTGGCACGTAAGTTTGTGTTACGTTACGTCTGCTCTTGTTACGTTTGGCTAGGTTGCGATAGGATTGCCATGACTTTTGCGCTACAAACTGTCAGTCGCTGGATTACTGCTCTCCGCCCTGCCCTAGTGTTCTCCGCTATGGCCTGGGTAGGTCAGCAATTGTGCTCTCGGCGGATTAGGCTGCATGAGGCTGCGTACGTTTCGGCTGGTTTGGTTATGATAGGATAGGGTAGCTTGGACTTTCGTGCTATGCACTGCTATACATCTGATTTCTGCCCTCTGCCTTGCTCTACTAGCCTCTGCTTGTCTCCGGGGAGGCCAGCAATCTCGTTCGTGGCACTTTCGGTTGAGTTAGCTTACGTACGGTTAGGTTATGTTAGGTTAGGAATGGTTAGGGTAGCTTCGACTTTCGTGCTATGCACTGCTATTCTGTGGATTTCTGCGCTCTACTGCGCTCTACTAAGGTCTGCTTGGCTTTGTGGAGGACAGCAATTGTGACCTCGGCACGTTACGTTAGTTTGTGCTGCGTTTGGATATATTTCGTTTGGATATGTTAGGATAGGGTAGCTTCTACCTTTGTAGAAGCTATTCGGTTGATTCATGTGCCCTACGTTGCTCTATTATACTCTCGTCGACTCTGGGGTGGCCATTAATAGTGGTCTCGGCCCGTTATGCTTAGCAGGCTGCGTTTATCTACATTACGTTAGATAGTGTTAGGCACAGGTTGCTTTGACTTTCGTGGTATAGACTGCTTTTCGGAGGATTACTGCGCTCCGCAGTGCTCTAGTACATTCTTCTTTTCTATGGGAATGCCAGCAGTATTGGCCTCGGCACGTTAGTCTGAGTTATGTTGCGTTCCGTTATTTTACGTTTGGATAGGTTGGAAGAGGGTGCCTTTTACTTTTGTTCTAAATACTGCAATTGGGTGGAATCCTCCCTCTACATTGCTCTACTATACTCTCCTCGGCCATCGGGAGGCCAGCAGTAGTGGTCGCCGCATGTTATGTTCAGTTGGACTACGTTTGGCTAGGTTGGGTTACGTTGTGTTACGTTGGGGCAGCTTTGACTTTTGTGCTACACACTGCTATAATATGGACTTCTGCGTTCCTCTTCGCGCTTTAACTCTCTACTTGTATCTGAGCACGCCAGGAGTAGTGCTCTCGGCACGTTAGGTTGAGGTACGTTCGGTTTCGTTACGTCTGATTTGGTATGTCTTAGATAGGATGGCTTTGACTTTTGACCTATACATTGCTATTCGGACTATTTCAGCGTTCTACATTGCTCTGCTATACTCTGCTCAGCCCTCGCGAGGCCAGCAATATCTTTCGTCGCACGACAGCCTGGGTTATGCTACGTCAGCTTATGTTGCGTTTGGTTAGGTTAGGTCAGGGTAGCTTTAACATTTGTGCTATACACCGCTGTTCGGTGAATTTCTACACTCTACATTGCTGTACTATACCCTGTACGACTCTGGGGAGGACAGTAATATTTGTCTCGACGCGTCAGGTTGAATTAGTCTACGTTTGGTTAGGGCATGTTTGTTGGGGTTAGGGAAGGGTAGCTTCGACTTTCGTGGTGTAAACTGTTGTTCGGTGGATTTGTGCGCTCCACTGTGCTCTAGCATGTTCTGCTTTGCTCTGCGCATGACAGCAATGGTGGTCTCGGCACGTTAGTGTGTGTTAGATAACGTTTGGTTATGTTACGTTTGGTTAGGTTCGGAGAGGATGGCTTTGACTTTTGTGCTATACACGGCGATTCAGTTGATTCCTGCGCTTTCCATTGCTCTACCATACTCTGCTTAACCCTGGTGAGGCCAGCAATCGTGGTCGCTGCACGTAACGCTGAGTTTGTCTACGCTAGGTTAAGTTACGTTAGTTTGCGTTGGATTTGGATATCTTTGACTTTTCTGCCGTACACTGCGATTCTATGGATTTGTGCGACCTACTCTCCTCTAATATGTTCTGCATGTCCCAGGGAGGCCAGGAATATTGCTCTCGGCACGTTAGGTTGAGTTGGAATACGTTCAGCTAGGCTTCGATTGTTTAGGTTAGGATAGGATGACTTTGACTTTTGTGCTATGAACTGCTATTCGGGGGATTTCTGCGATTTTCATTGATCTACTACAATCTGATCCCCCCTGGAGAGGCCTGCAATAGCGGTCGTGGCGCGATAGGCTGATTTATGTTACGTTCTTTGGGTTAGGGTAGGACACGTTAGGTTAGAGTATCCTTGTCGTTAGTGCTATACACTGCTATCCTGTGGCCTTCTGCTCTCTACTGTGCCGTGAAATATTCTGCTTGGCTCTGCGGAGGCCAGCAATAGTGGTCTCTGCACTTTATGTTAAGTTAGGTTGCGTTTGGTTATACTACGCTTGGATAGGGTAGGAGAGGGTAGCTCTGCCTCTTGTGCTATACAGTGCTATTCGACGGATTTCTGCGCACTACGTTGCTCTACTATACCTTGCTCCGCTGTGGGATGCCATTAATAGTGGTCTCTGTACAATAGGTTGAGATAGGATACGTTTCGTTTGGATATGTTAGCTCTGGGTAGGTCTGGATTGCTTTGACTTTCGTGGTATAGACCGTTGTTCGGCGGGTTTCTGCACTCTACTGCGTTCTGGCATGTTTTGCTTGGCTCTGGGGAGGCCAGCAATAATGTACTCGGCGCGTAAGTTTGAGATAGATAACTTTTGTTTGTGTTTCATTTGGTAAGGTTAGGATAGGATAGCTTTGACTTTTGCGATACACCCCGATATTCGGCGGATTTCTATTACTACTGTGCTCTAGTATATTCTGCTTGTCTCTGGGATTGCCAGCAGTATTGGTCTTGGCACATTAGTCTGAGTTATGTTGCGTTCGGTTATGCAACATTTGGTTGGGTTAGTATAGGGTAGCTTTGACTCTTGGGCTATACACGGCAGTTCGGATGATTTCTGCGCTCCACGTTGCTCTAGTATACTCTGCTCGACTCTGGGGGACGAGCAATATCCATTGTCGCATGATAGGCTCTGTCATGTTACGTTTCGTTAGGTTATGATATGCTATTTGCAGCTCGGATGGCTATGACCTTTGCGTTATACACGGATATTCGGAGATTTCTGCACTCTACTGTACCTCTAACAAGTACTGCTTGGCTCTGTGGAGGCCTGCAATAGGGGTCTCGTCTCGTCATGGTGTGTTATTCTGCGCTTGGTTAGGCTAGGTTTGGTCAGGTTAGATTAGAATATCTATGACCCTTGTGCTATACACTGACATTTGGTGGCTATCTACGCTCTTTTGTGCTCAAGTATATTCTACTTGGCACTGGGGAGGCCAGCGATAGTGGCCTGGGCACGTTACTTTAAGTTATGCTGCGTTCAGCTATATTACGTTTGGATATGTTGGGGAGTAGCAGTTTTGACTTTTGTTCTGTACGCTGCTTTTCGGTGGATTCCTGCGCTCTGCATTCCTCCACTGTACTCTGTTCGACTTTCTGGATTCGAGAAATTGTGGTAATGCCGAGGCAAATACTGCTGTCCTACGCAGAGCCATGCAGGGTAAGCTAGAGCGCAGTAGAGCGCAGAAATATACCGCACTGCAGCTAGCGGCACGAGAGTCAATGATATCCTGACCAAAAATATCTCAACCTAACAGGACCAAACGTAACATAACTCAACCTAACGTGCCTAGACCATTATTGCTGACACTTACAGGGCCAATCAGAATATACCAGAGCACAGTAGAGCGCAGAAAACCGCCGCATTGCAGTGTAAAACACAAAATCCAAAGATATACTAACCTTACCTGACCTATCCTAACATAAAGAACGTAGCCTAACTAAACGTAGCGTGCCAACTCCACCATTGCTGTCCTCTCCAGAGCCAAGCTGAACACGCTAGAGCACAGTAGAGTGCAGACACCCGCCGAATGGCAGTGTACAACGCAATATCCAAAGCTCTACTCTCCTGACCTAACCAACCGTTGCATAACCCAGCGTAACCTAACTCAACCTAACGTGCAGCAACCATTATTGCTGGCCTCCTCAGAGTTGAGCTGAGTCTGGTAGAGCACTGTGGATCGCAGGAGTCCACCACATAGCAGTATATACCAAGAAAGTCAAAGCTGTCCAACCTGAACCAAACGAACATAACCTAATCGAAAGCAACCTAACTTCACCTAACGTGCCGAGACCACCCTTGCAGGTCTCCTCAGAGTCGAGCAGAGTATAGTAGAGCAATTAAGAGCGCAGAGGTGCGCCGAATATCATTGTATAGCATAAAATTCAGGGTTATCCAATCCTATCCTAACAAAGCCTAACATAAACAAACGTTACATAGCTAAACCTAACGCGCCTAGACCACTACTGCTGAGCACTCCATAGTCAAGCAGAACATATCAGAGCACAGAAGAATGCAGAAATCTGCCGAATAGCATTGTACAGTGCAAACGCGATAGTTAGCACCTGCCAAGCTATCCAATCGCAACGCAACCAAACGTAACCAGACTCAACCGAACGTAACCAGACCACCATTACTGACATCACGAGAGGCAAGCAGAATCTAGTAGAGCACAGCAGAGCGCAGAAATCCACCGCATTTCAGTCTACAGCACAAAAGTCAAAGATAGCTTACTCTAACCCAAACGAACCTAACCTAACCTTACGTAACATAACTCCACCTAACGCGCAGCGACCACAGTTCCTGCCCTCCCAGGAGCAAAGCAAAGCAAATTACATCACAGTAGAGCGCAGACATCCACCGAACGGTAGAGTACACCACACTAGTCAAGGCTGTCCTGGTCTAACCTAACGAAACATAGCGTAGCGAAACGTAACGTAACATCACGTAACCGACCTATACCACTATTGCTGACCTCCCCAGAGCCATGCAGCATATACTACAGCACAGAAGATCACAGACCTCCGCGGCGTTTCAGTGTGTAGCACAGAAGTCAAAGATATCCTAACCTAACCTGGCCTAACCTAACGCAGACGAACGTCGCTTAACCTAGTGCAACGTGCAAAGGAAAATATTGCTGTCTTTCCGTGAGCCAAGCTCTTCACATCAGGCAAAAGTGGGGTGCCAAAATCCACCGGATGGCAGTGTACAGCATAAATGGCAAAGCTACCCTCTTCTAACATATCCAATCATTACATACTCAAACGTAACATAATTAAACCCAACATGCAGCGACCACTCTTGCCAGCCTCGCGAAAGTTGGGCAGTGTGTAGTAGAGCACAGTAGGTCTCAAGAATCCACAAAATAACGGTCTATGCTGAGAAAGCCAAAGCTATCTAAACATAGCCCTAACAAGCATAACCTAACCGAACGTAACGTAGCTCAGCCTAACGTGCCGAGACCACAATTCCTGGCGCACAGAGGGACAAGCAGAGTATGATAGAACACAGTGGAGCGCAGGAACCTACCGATCAGCAGTGTATAGCACAAAAGTCACAGACAACATAGCCAAACGTAAACAAGCCTATCCTAACCGAACGTAACTTAACACAACATGTACTGCCTCGACCGCTATTGCTGGCCTCCCCAGAGTCGAGCAGAGCATAGTAGTGCAGAGTAGGGCGCAGAAATCCAACGAATAACAGTCCGTGGCGGGAAAGTCGAAGCTATCCAAGCCAAACCCAAACAAACGTAACCCAACCATACGTAACTTACCTGAACCTAACCTGCAGAGACCACTACTTTGTGCTTCCACAGAGACAAGCAGAACATATTAGAGCAACGTAGGAGTCAGAAATTCGGCGTAATGCTGTACAAAGCACAAAAGTCAAAGATACTCTGACCTAACCTAAACAATCGCAACATACTCAAACGTAACCTAACTCAACCTAGTGTGCAGCGACCACTAATGCTGGCATCCCCAGAGCCGAGCAGAGCATGGTAGGGCAGAGTAGAGCGCAGAAATCTACCTAATAACAGACTATGCCGAGAAAGTCAAAACAGTCCAAATGTAACCCAAACGAACTTAACCTAGCCAAACGTAACCTAACTGAACCTAACATGCCACGACCACTATTGCTGGCCTCCCCAGAGCCTAGCGGACCGTACTAGAGCACAGTAGAGCGCAGAAGTCTACCTCATTACCGTGTACAGTACAGATGTCAAAGACGTCCTAACCTAACCCAAACATACCCCACATAACCAAACGTAAACCGACTCAACCCAGCGCGCCGCGGCCAATATTACCGTCCTCCCCATAGCAAAGCAGAGCAAATTAGATCATTGTAGTGCTCCAAAATCTACCAAACTGCAGCTTATGGTGCAAGAGTCATAGTTATCCTAGCCTATCCCTTCCAAGCATAACATAGCCAAACGTAACGTAGCTCGACCTAACGTGCCTTGACCAATATTGCTAACCTCCTCTGAGCCAATCAGAATATAACGGTGCACAGTAGAGCGAAGAAATCCACAGCACTGCCGTGTATAACATAGAGGTCAAGAATAACCATTCCATAATTTATCCAAGCTAACCTAACCAATCGCAGCGCAACCGAACATAACGTGTCGAGACCACCATTGTTGGCCGCCCCCAGAGACAAGGGGGACGTACTACAGCGCACCACCGCCCAGGAATCGACCGAACAGCAGTGTAGAGCGCAAAAGTCAAAGCTACCCAATCCTAATAGGTTCAATTCAAACATGACCAAACGTAACACAATTAAATCTAACGTACCGTGACCATCACTGCTGGCCTCCACAGAGTCGAACAGGACATACTAGAGCACAGTAGAGCGCAGAAGTCCATACAATCGCTGTGAACAGCACAAAAGTCGTAGCTACCAGAAACTAACGCAAGTTAACATAACCAAACCAAACGTTGCCTAACTAAACCTAAAGCGCCGAGGCCACTATCGCCGGCCTCCCAGAGTTAAGCAGAAAATATTAGAACACAGTGTAGCTCATAAATCCGCCTATAGCTGTGTATAGCGCAAGAGTCTGGACTATCCTATCCGAACCTCACAGAATGTAACATAATCACCCATAGCATAACTCAACCTAACGAGCCGAGGCCACTACTGCTGGCCTCCCTAGAACCTAGCACAATGTATTTTAACGCAGCGCAGCGCAGAATTCCACTGCACTGCAGAGTATAGCACAAAGGGCAAACATAGCGTAACCTAACCTGACCTCACCTAACCTATCCAAAGGTGGTGTATTTAAGCATGACGTGACGAGACAAATATTGCTGGCTTCCCCAGAGCCAAGCATAGCATATTAGAGAACACTTGAGCGTAGATATCCACTGAATAGTAGTGAATAGCACAAAAGTCGGAGTAGCCTATCCTAACCTAGCCGAATGCAACGTATCCGAACGTAGCCTAACACAACCCAAAATGACGAGGCCACGATTGCTGGCCTCCACAGAGACAAGGAGTATGTACTAACGCACAATAGAGCAACGAAATCCACCGCATTGCAGTGAATACCGCAATGGCCGTAGATACCCCAACCCAACCTGACATATCCTAACCAAACCAGATGTACCATAGCTCAATATAACGTGCCGCGAACACTGCTCCTGGCTTCCCCAAATCCAAGCTGAATGCATTAGAGCACGGCAGAACACAGACATACACCTAAAAGGAGGGTGTACCACAAAAGTCAAAGTCACTCTAACGAAACGTAAATTAGTCAAACCTCACCAAACATAATCTAACTCAACCTAACGTGTCACGACCATTGCACGCCTCCCCAGAGTCGAGGGGAGCGTAGAAGAGCGATGCAGAGAGCATAAATCCACCGAATAGCAGTGTATGACGCCAGAGTCAAAGAAATCCATACAGAGCCTTCCTAACCTGTCCCATCGCAACGTAATATAACACAACCTAGCGTGCAGAGACCACTACCACTGGCTCCACGAGAGCCAAGCAGAAGATATTAGAGCACAGTAGAGCGCTGAAGTCCACCTAATGGCAGTGTATGGCACAGAAGTCTAAGATACCCTGTCTTAGCATAGCCAAACCTGTCAAAAGCAATCGTAGCATAACTCAGATTAACGCGCCGAGACAAACATTGCTGGCCTCCCCAAAGCCATGCAGAACATATTAGAGTGCAATAGAAAGAAGAAATCCGCCAAAAAGCAGTGTATAGCACAGAAGTCGAAGCTATCCTATCCTAACCAAGCGAAACGTAACATTGCCATACATATCCTAATCCAACCTAACGTGTCTAAACCTCTACTGCTGGCCTCGCCATCGCCGAGAAAACCATATTAGAGGAGAGTAGAGCGCCGAAGTCCATAGAACGTCAGTGCATGGCAGATAAGGCAAAGCTATCCTAACCTGACGCAAAATAACCTAACCTGACCGAACGTAACTTTGCTCAAACTCGCCTGCCGAGACCACTATTGCTGGCCTCCCCAGATCCTACAAGAGCATATTAGAGCTTAGTAGAGCGCAGAAATCCACCGAAAAGGAGTACACAGCGCAAAAGTCAAAGCTATCCTTTCCCAACCTAACCAAACGTATCATAAGCAAACGCAGCCTAACCCAGCCAAACATGCCTAGACCTATACTGCTGGCCTCCCCATCGCCGGGCAGAAGGCATTAGAGGAGAGAACAGCGCAGGCGCACATAGAATTGTAGTGCATAGCAGAAAAGCCAAATCCATCATAACCAATCGTTGCGTAACCTACCCTAACCAAACGTAGAATAGCTAAACGACAATAGCCGAAACCACTATGCAGGCATCCCAAGAGTTAGGCGGAACATATTCTAGCTCAGTGGAGCAAAGGAGTCCACCGAACAGCTGTGTATATCTCGTAAGTCAAAGCCATCCCAACCAAACCTAGCCAAACCTAACGTAACCAAACGTAACTCTACAAAGCCTATCGTGTAACGACCGCTATTGCTGGCCACCCCAGAGTCGAGCAAAGCATAGTAGAGCAACGATGAGCGGAGCAATACACCAAATAGCAGTGCTGAGCACAAAAGTCAAAGCTATCCTTTCACAACATAACCAAACGTATCATAAGCAAACGTAGCCTAACTAAAACTAACGCCACGAGAATACCGCACCGCAGTGCCAAGCAGAATATACTAGGCCACGGTAGAGCTCTGAAATCAACAGCATTGCAGTTCATATAACAGAAGCCACGTATACCTTGACAAAACCTAACCAAGCCTATCATAACCAAACGTAACGTAACTGCACCTAGCGTGCCGCGACAACTATTGCTGGCCTCCCCACGTACAAACAGAATATGATACGGCACAGTAGAGCGCAGAAGCCCATAGAATAGCAGTGTTGAGCAAAGAAGTCAAAGCTGTACTAACCTAACCCAAGCTAACTTAACGTGACCAAAAGTAATCTAACTGATCCTGAAGCGACGCGACCAGTATTTCTGGACACCAAAGAGTCATGGAGATCGTAATAGAGCGCAGAAATCCATAGAACCGCAGTGTATGGCAGAACAGTCAAGGCTATCCAAACCTAACCAAAGCTAACGTACCCTAACCAAACGAAGCCTGTCTCAACCTGACGTGCCTAGACTGCTATTACTGGCCACCGCTGAGCCACGCAGAACATGCTAGAGCACAATAGAGCGCAGAAACCCACTGCAATGAAGTGTACAGCTCAGAAGCCGAAGCTATTCAAGCCTAGCATAAGCTAACGTAACCTAATGAAACGTAGCCTATCTCAACCTAACGTGCTGAGACCAATATTTCTGGCCTCTCCAGAGCCTAGCAGAACATATTAGAGCACAGAAGATAGTAGAAATCCATCGAAAAGCACTGTACAGCATAAAAGTCTAAGCTGTCCTATCCTAACCTAACGGAACGGAACATAGCGATTCGGAACCTAACCCAAACTAACTCACCGAGACCACTATTGCTGGACTTCCCAGGGCCAAGCTGAACATATTAGAGCACAGTAGATCGCAGATGCCAGCCGAACTGCAGTGCACAGCAGAAGAAAGGGAGCTATCCACTCCTAACCTGTCCTATCCCTTCGTAACAGAACGTAACTTAACTCAACCTAACGTGCCTTGCCCACTGTTTCCGACCTCCACAGTGCCAGTCAGAGTATACCAGAGCACAGTAGAGCGCAGAAGTCCGCTGCATTGCAGCGTAAAGCACAAAAGTCGAAGACATCCTAATCTAATCTGACCTAGCCTGGCCCAAACGAACGTAGCATAACTCAGCATAACGTGCCAAGGCCGCCATTGCTTTCTTTCCCAGAGCCAAACTGAACGCATTAGAGCGCAGTGGAGTGCACAAATCCGTCGAACGGCAATTTATAGCACAAGTATCAAAGCTATACTCTGCTATCCTATCCAAGCGTAACATAACCAAAAGTAACCTAACCCAACCTTTCGTGTCACGACAACTATTGCTGGCCACCCCATAGTCGAACATAGCATAGTAGAGCACAGTAGAGAGCAGAAATCCGCCGAATAACACTCTGCGCCAAGAAAGTCAAAGCTGTCCAAACCTAATCCAAACAGACGGAATATAACCGAACGTAACCTATCTCACTTTAACGTGAGGAGACCGCAATTGCTGGCCTCCCCAGTGCCAAGCAGAGCATATTAGAGCACATTGTGGCGCAGAAGTTCACCGAATAGCCGTATATATAACAAATGTCGTTGCTGTCCTCTCTTACCCTAACCAAACGTAAGATGACCAAACGTAGCCTAAATCAAGCTAACGTGCAGGGAACACTATTACTGGCATCCCCTGTGTCGTGCAGAGTATAGTAGAGCAAAGTGAAGCGCAGAAATCCACCGAATAGCAGTGTGTAGCTCAAGAGTCAAAGCTATATTCTCCTAATCTATCCAAACATAATATAATCAAATTTATCCTACCTTAACTATGCGTGCCGAGGAGACTATTACTGGAATCCCCAGAGACAAGCAGAATATACTAGAGTACAGTGGGGCGCAGACAGCTACAGAAATAGCAGCGTACAGCACAAAAGTCTAATATGTCCAAACCTAGCATTACCTAACCTAAGCTAAACAAACGTGGAATAACTAAACCCAACGAGCCGAGACCACGGTTCCTCGCGCCCCCGTGCCAAGCAGAAAATACTAGAGCACAGTGGAGCGTAGAAATCCAACGTACAGTAGTGTATAGAACAAAAGTCAGATCCAACTGACCAAACTTTGCCGAAACCTGCATAACCAAACGTAACCTTTCTAAACCTATAGCGTCACAACCACTATTACTGGCCTCACGAAAGCAAAGCGAAGTGTGCTGGAGCACTGCACAGAGCAGCAGTCCATAGAATACCTGTGTGCAGCACAAAAGCCCAAACTTTCCTAACCTAAACACACGTAGCCAAACCTAACCAAACGCAACCTGCCTCAACCTAACGTGACGCGACCACAATTGCTGGCCCCAACAGAGCCCACCAGAGCATAATAGAGCACAGTAAGCCGAAGAAAACCACCGACTAGCAGCGTACAGTAAAAAAGTCAATAATATCATTGCCAAACCTGATCAAGCATAACATAACCGAACGTAACCTACCTCAACTTAACGTGCATTGAACACCACTCCTGACATCTCCAAGCCCAGCAGGACATACTAGAGCGCAGTAAAGTACAGAAATCATCCGAATAGCTGTGTACAGCGCAAATGTCACAGCTATCCTGGCCTAAAAGGACCAAGCATTACATAACCAAGCGTACGTAACACAATCAAACGTGCCTAAACCACTGTTGTTGGCCTCGCAAGGTGAAGCAGAATACAAAAGACAACAGTAGACTGCCGAAGGTCGCCGTTTTGCAGCGTAAAGCTCAAAAGTCAGAGATGACCTGACCTAACCTGACCAAACCTAACCTAATCGAATGCAGCCTAACTCAACATAACGTGCCGAGACCATTCGCGGCCCTTCCAGAACCAAGCTCAAAGTATTAGAGCACTGTAGGGCGCAGGAGTCCCACCAAATGCAGTGTATGGCACAAGAGACAAAGCTGTCCCATCCTATCCCAACCTACCGCAACATAAACGTACGTAACCTAGCAGAACCAACCGTGCCACGAACACTACTGTTGGCCCCAGCAGAGACTAATAGAGAATGTTAGTGTAGAGTATTGCGCAGAAAGGAATAAAAGCGCAGTGTGCAGCAGAAAAG
>NW_016909212.1:71390-83582 GCF_001483705.2 Eufriesea mexicana | reverse complement strand
GACCCGGCCTGACCAAACGTAATCTAACTAAACCTAACGTACCGTTATCAGTATTTCTGGACCCACACAGCCAAGCAGAACATATTAGAGCAGATTAGGACGCAGATATTCACCGAATACCAGCGTATAGCACAAAAGTATTACCATCCCATACTAACCTAACCAAACGTAAAATAACTCATCCCAATATGCGGAGACCATTATTGCTGCCAAGCAGAACACATTACAGGAGAGTATAGCGCAGAAGTCCATATAATCGCAGTGCATAGCACAATAATCGGAGCTACCATGTCCTAACCTAACCAAACGTAAACAACCCAGTGTAGCCTAACTCAACCTAACATGCCGAGACCACTACTGCTTGCCACCCGAGAGCCAAGCAGAATGCACTAGAGCACAGTAGAGCGCAGAAATCCAATGCATTGCTGTGTATAGCACAGGAGTCAATTATATCATAGCCTAAACTGTCCAATCCTGAACCAACCAAACATAGCCTATCTCAAAACAGCGTGCAGAAACTTATATTTCTGGCCTCCACAGAGCCAAGCGGAGCTCGATAGTGCAGTGTGGATCGCAGAAATCTACCCAATATCAGTGTATAGCACAAACGTCGAACCCAACCTTGCCTATCCTAACCAAACATAACATAGTCGACCGTAACCAAGCAAAACCTAACGGGCCTAGGCCACTGTCGCTGACCTCCCGAGAGCAAAGCAGAATATTCTAGAGCACAGTGGGCCGCAGAAATCCGGTGCACTGCAGCGTAAAGCACAAGATTCAAGGATACCCAAAACTAACCTGACCTAACCCGACAGAACCGAATTAAGCTTAACTGGGCATAACGAGCCGACACAAATATTTCTGGCCTTCGCTGAGCCGGTCAGAGCACGTTAGAGGACAGTGGAGCGCAGAAATCCGCCGAAAAGCAGTGTAAACCGCAAAAGTTAAAGATATCCTAACGCACCGCAAACAAATCTGATCTAACCAAACGTAACATAACTCAGCCCATCGCGCCGCGGCCACTATTTCTGGCCTCCACAGGGCAGAGCAGGGCATATTACGTCACAGTAGAGCGGAGAAATCCGCTGAATAGCAGTGTATAGCGAAACGTCATAGCCGTCATATCCCAACGTAACCAATCGTAATACTACCAGACGTAACCTAATTCAACCTAACGTGCCGCGACCACAATTGCTGGCATCCGCGGGATCAAGCAGAACATACTAGAGCATAGTAGGGCGCAGAAATTGGCATTGCAGTTCATATCACAAATGGCAATGATTCTCTGGCGACACATAACCAAACCTGTCGAAACCAAACGTAACAATACTCGAACTAACGAGCCGCGATCACTATTGCTGCCGTCACCACTGATAAGCAGAATATGACAGAACACAGTACGGCGCAGGAGTCCATGGGATAGCAGTGTTGAGCACATTAGTCGAAGCTATCCTAAGTTCACCCAACCTAACCTAGCCTAACCCAATGTAATCTAACAAAACCTAACCGCCGCGAACAGAATTGCTGGAATCCACAGAGCCATGCGGAGCATCACAGAGGAGTGTAGGGCGCTGGAAACCCCGAAGAGCAGTGTAAAGCGCAAAAGTCGAAGGCAGCCTAACCAAACGTAAACTGCCATAGTCTATCCAAACGTAACATGACTCAAACAAACGTGCCACGAATACTATTACTAGCCTCTCCAGAGCCAATCAGAGGCTTGTAGAGTATTTTGCAGCGCAGGAGTCCGCCGACTAGCTGTGTATGTCGCAAAAGTCAGAGCTACACTAACCAAGCCTAACTTAACATAACAAAACCAAACGTAAGTTTCCTGAACATAACGTGGCCAGACCACAACTTCTGGCATTCATGATAAGTCATAGATATCCTAGCCTAACCTGACCTAACATCACTTAACGACACATAGCACAACTTACCCTAACACGCCGAGACCACAATTACTGGCCCCTCCAGAGACGAGCAGAGCATGTCAGAAGACAGTAGGGCGCAGAAATCCACCGAACAGCAGTGTATAGCAGAAAAGTCAGGGTTACGCAGATAAAACCTAACCTAACATAATCTAAGCAAGCGTAACGTAACACAAACTAACGTGCCGCGACATCCTTTTCTGGAGTTCCCGGAGACAAACTGAAAACGATAGAGCACACCAGAGCGCAGAAGTACATACGATATCTGTGTTGCGCACAAGAGTCAGAGGTATCCTATCATTAGCCAACAGTGCCTAACACAACCAAACGAAATCTAGCTCAACCTACGTGCCGCAACCAGTATTCCTGGCCCCCGAGATCCAATCGGAAAAAAGTACAGGAATATAGAGCGCAGAAATCCATAGAGTCGCAGTGTACGGCAGAGAACTCGAAACTATACAAACCTAACCGAAGAAAGCATAACGTATCGAAACGTATACTATCACAACATAATGTGCCGAGACCGCTATTACTGGGATCCCCAGAACAAAACAGAACATTCTAGAGAACAGTAGGGTGTAGAAAACGACGGCATTGCAGTAAATATCGAAAAATTAAAGATATCCTGACCAAACCTAACCCAACCTAACCTAACCAAACGTAACACAACCCAACCAAGCGTGCCGCGGCCACTACTGCTGGCGTCCCCAGAGACAAGCGGTATATGGTACATCACAGTAGGGCGCAGAAAACCGCCGAATAACAGTGTATAGCACGAAAGTCGAAGCTACCATTTACAAATATAACCAATCGTAACATACACACACGTAACCAAACACATCCGAAGGAGCCACGACTGCTATTGCTGGAACTCGCAGAGTCGAACAGAGCGGAGGAGAGCTCTGTAATCCACCGAATAAGAGTGTACACCACGAAAGTCAAAACTATCCAAAGCTAACACATACCAACATAACCTAACCAAACTTTGCCTAAATCAAAGTAACGTGCCGTGACAACTATTTGTGGCCACCCCAGGGCCAAGCAGAGCACACTAGAGCAGAGCAGAGCGCAGAAATCTACCGGATATCAGCGTCTAGGACAAAGGTCGAAGCCATCCTCCACTACCCTAACCTAATCCACCCTGACAAAGGGTAACCTGACCCAAGATATCGCGCCACGACCACTATTGCCGGCATAGCCATAGTCGAGCAGAGCATAGGAGAGCAATATGCAGCGCAGAAATCCACCGAATAGCAGTGTACAGCGCAAAAGTCAAAGTTACCCCATCCTAACCTGACCAAACGTAACAAAACCTAGCGCAACACTATCAAAGCTAACGTCCCGGGACCAATATTGGTGGCATCCACAGAGCCGAGCACAGCACATTAGAGCACAGCTGAACGCAGAAATCCACCGAATATTGGTGTATAGCAGAAAAGTCAAAGCTGTCCTAGCCTAACATAAACAAACGTAACCTAACTCCACCTAACCGCCATACACAATAATTGCTGAACTCCCCACAACCAAGCAGAATAAACTAGAGCACAGTGAATCACAGATATACGAAGCGTTGCAGTGCAAAGCACAAGAGCAAAGATAACCTAGCCTAACCATGCCTAACATAAACGAACCGAACGTAGCCTAACTCAGCATAAGGTGCCGAGACCACTATTGAGGTCTTTCCCGGAGCCAAGCTGAACATATCAGATCAGAGTGGAGCGCAGAAGTTCACCGAATATCAGTGTATATCACAGAAGTCAAAGATTTCCTCTCCTAACCTAACTAATCGTAACATACCCAAACTTATCCTAACTAAACCCAACGTGCAGCGACCACTGTTCCTGGCCTCCGCAGAGCCAAGCAGAGCAAATTGGAGAACAGTATAGCCCAGAAGTCCACCGAGTAGCAGTGTATAGCACAAAAGTCTACGCTACCCTCTCTTACCCCAACCAAACATAAGATAGCCAAACGTAGAGTATATCAAGCTACCGAGTCGGGACCACTATTACTGGCCTTCCCAATTTCGAGCAGAGTATAGTAGGGCAATGTTGGGAGTAGCAATCCACCGAAAAACATAGGACAGCACGAAAGTCACAGATACCCTGACCAATCCTGACCCAACATAACTCAACCAAACGTAGACTAACCAAACCTAACTAGCCGAGCCCACTATTGCTGACCTCCACATCGCCACAGAGAACATATTAAAGGGGGGTAGAGCGCAGAAGTAAAAAGAACGGCCATGTATAGCAGAAGAATCGTAGATATCCTAACATATCCAAACATACCCCAAAAAAGCCGAACCTAACCAAACGTATCCTAACCTATCCTAACGTGCCGCGGCCACTATTTCTGGCCACGCCAGAGCAAAGCAGAATATACCAAAGAACAGTGGAGCGTAGAAATCGACCGCATTACAGTGAATAGCGCAAAAGTCGAAGATATCCTGACCTAACCTGACCTAACCTAACCTAACCAAAAGTAGCATATCTCAACATAATATTCCGTTAACAGCATTGCTGTCCTTCCCAGAGCAGAGCTGCACATATTAGAGCACAGTGGAGCGAAGAAATCCGCCGAATGGCTGTGTACAGCGCAAAAGTCGATGCTATCCTCTCCTATCCTAATAAATCGTAACATACCCAAACGTACCTAACACAAACTACCGTGCAGCGACAACTATTTCTGGCCATCACAGGGACGAATAGGGTATAGTAGAGCAGAGTAGGGCGCAGATATCCACCGAACAGCAGTGCATCGCGCAATAGTTAGTGCTGCCCATTCCCGACCTAACCAAGCGTTTCACAAGCAAACGTAGCCTAACTCTAACTAACGGTTAGTAACTGCTATTTCCGGCCTCCGCCGTGCCGAGCAAAATATGCTAGGGCACGGTTGGGCTTAGAAATCAACAGCACATCAGTTCATATCACAAAAGTGATGCAGATCTTGACCATACCTAACCGAAACATACATAACCTAACCAAACGTAACATAACACAACCAATCGCGCCCCGACCATTATTTCTGCCGACGCATGAACAAGCCTGTTACGATGGAGCACAGTAGAGAGTAGAAATCCTTAGAATCGCAGTGTACAGCAGAACTGTGAAGGCTATCCAAACCTAATACAGGGAAACATAACCAAACGGGACGTAGAATAACTAAGCACGACATGCCGCGACCGATACAGCTGGACACGCCAGAGCCAAGCACTGCCTAGTTGAGCACAGTAGAACGCGGAAAGAATCCAAGTAGTAGTGTATATAACAAAAGTCAACGATACCCTGACTTAACCTGACCTAACCTAACCTAACTATACGCAGGCTAACTAAACCTAACGGGCCGATGCCGCAGTTGCTGACCTTCACAGAGTCAAGCAGAGCATAATGGTGGAGAACAGTGAGCAGAAATCTACCGCAAAGCAGTGTAAAGCACAAAAGTCAAAGGCACCCTTTTTTTCACGTGGGGGAAATCTTCCAAAGATACGCGGCCCCCTTAGGGGAGGGGGCGGGGTTATGTGGGATTTTTAACCACTAAAACCCCCACGATGGCCAGCCCTTCGCATTTCGGTGCGCCCTGGACTTCGCGGCGACGCAATTGCCAGGACGCCCCCGCGACGCAACCGCAGTTCCCTCCCGGCGCGACGAGTAATCGCACCCGAAACGATCATGTCCATGCGCGCGAAACGGGTCGTTTACAGGCACACCCACACACACACACTCACACGAACACAACACGCATACCACCACACCGCAACGCACGCATACCCTGCGGACGCCGCGCGACCATCACGCGACGCCGCGCGCCCTGACCGCGGTCTCTCGAACTGACGGGCTCCCACACGTCAGCTCGTGGTCACCCTGCCCCAGGTTACAACGGGGAGAGAGATGGTCTCCCCGGCCGTAGGTACATGGTCGCTCGCGAAGGCGGAGGTCTAACGCGTTAACACATCCGGCAGTGCGCGCGCCGCCCTCCGGCGCCGCGCTTGCAGCCTCCGCCGCCCTACGCGCGAGGAGCACGCGCTACGCTCGCGGGCTCTCTCCGCGGCCTCCTTCTGTAGCATAACCGCCTCACAGAAGGAGGCCACCGCACGCCACGCACCTAAGCCCTCCGTCATCCGCGCCACGACGACTGAGAGAGAAAGGTCCCTACCCACCGCGCGACACAGTACCCAGCGCTCGCGAGCCCACGCCGGACATTCCTCCAGCGTGTGCTGCGCCGTGTCCCGCCCTTCCCCGCAGTGATGACACCGCGTGTAAGTCATAGGCACCCTATCGTAACCCTAACAAATCTAATCTAACCAAGGGTAACCCAACGCAACCTGACGGACCGCGGACACAGTTTCTGGCCTCCATAGAGCAGAGCAGAGCATATTGGATCACAGTAGAGCGCAGAAATCCACCGAATAGACGTGGAGAGCGCAAAAGTCGAAGACATCCTGACCAAACCTGACATAACCTAAGCTAACCAGATGTTTTATAACTGAAACTATCGAGCCGGCACCACCATCGCTGGCCACCACAAAGAGAACCAGATCATATTAGAGCACAGCGGAGCGCAGAAGCCCACCGAATAAAAGTGTACAGCACGAAAGTCAAAGGCATCCTGGCCAAACACGTCCCAACATCACCTAACTGAACGGAACCTAGCATAACCTATCGTGTCACGACCATTATTTTCGGCCTCACCAGTGTAGAGCTGTGTATAGTAGAGCAACGTAGAGCGCAGATGTACTCAAAATAGCAGTGCATAGCACAGAAATGAAAGCGACCCTGTCCTAACCTAATCAAACGTAACATAAACAAACGTAGCCTAACTCAACAAAACGTGCCGAGACCACCATTGCTGGCCTTCTCAGAGCCACACAGAAGATGCTAGCCGAAAGTAGAGCGCTGAATTCCGCCGAGCAGCAGTGTACAGCAGATGAGATGGAGCCACACTATCCTAACCTAACCAACCGTAACGTGCAGTGAGCAACATAACCCATCCTACAGCGCCGCGGCCTCTCTTGCCGGCATCCCCATATTTGAGCAGAGTCGAGTAGAGAACAGATGAGCCCAGAAACCCACCGAATAACTGTGTATACCACGAAAGCCAAAGCTACCCATACCTGAACCAAACTAACATAGCCTGAACAAACGCAGCCTAACTCAACCTGAAGTGCCGCAAGCTCTTTTGCTGGCCTCACGAGAGCCAAGCAGATTGTGATGGAGCCCTGCTCAGCGCAGAAGTCCATAGAATAGCTGCGTGTGGCACAAGGGCCAAAAGCACACTAACCTAACCCAACGTAACCTAACCCAGACGAACGTAACCAGCCTCAAAGCAACCTGACGCGGCCACTGTTGCTGGACTCCCCAGAGCCAAGCAGAACATATTGGAGCACGGTGGATAGCAGGAATCCACCGAATAGCAGTGTACAGCGCAAAAGTCAAAGCTATCCTTGCCTAACCGAATCAAGCATAACGTAAGCAAACGTAACATGACTCTACCTCACGTGCCTAGACCACAGTTGCTGACCTCCCAAGGGCGAAGGAGAATATACTAGTGCACAGTAGAGTGCCGAAATCCGCCGCATTGCAGTGTAAGGCACAAAAGTGAAGGGTATCCTGACCAAACCTAACCAAACCTAACTTAACGAAACGTAACATAACTCAACCTAATGCGCCGCGACCACTATTGCAGGCATCCTCGTGGAAAACCAGAATATGATATAGCACAATAGGGAGCAGAAATCCGTAGAACGGCTGTGCTGGGCACAGAAGTTAGTGTCATTCTAACCCAACCAAACATTACATAACATTAACAAACGTAATCTAACTCAACCTGACATTACGCGACAAATATTGCTGGCCCCACAGAGCCAAACAGCGCATGGTGGAGCGCGGAAATCGATAGATTCGCAATGTATAGGAGAACAGACTAAGCAGTTCTTGCCTAACAAGTCCAAACGCAGCGTAGCCAGGCGAAACATAACTCAACCCAACGTACCTAGACCACTATTGCTGACTTCCACAGAGCCAAGCAGAGCATGTTAGGGTAGAGTATATCGCAGAATTCCACAGAAATGCAGTGTATGGCAGAAAGGTCAAAGCCCTCCAAACCTAACACAACCAGCCTAACCTAACGAAACGGAGAATAACTCAACGTAACATGCTGCGACCACTATTGCTGGAACCCCAGGGCCAAGCAGCATATTGTAGAGCGCACTAGAACGCAGAATGTAACCAAACCAAACATGACCTAACTTGACCTAACCGAACGTAGACTAACTGAACCGATTGAGCCAAGCCCACATTTGCTGGCCTCCCCAGAGCCAAGCAGAACATATTGGAGCACGTTGGATAGCAGGAATACACCGAATAGCAGTGCATAGCACAAAAGTCAAAGCCATCCCGACCATACTTATCCTAACCTGGCCTAACCAAAAGTGCTATAAATATACCTTACGAGCCGGCACCTCTATTTCTGGACACCGCAGCGGCAAGCAGAATATATCTGAGCACTGTAGAGTGCAGAAATAGAACGAATAGCGTTTTAAACACAAAGGTCAGAGACATCCTGACCAAACCTATTCCAACCAAAACAAATCATACGGAACGTATCTCAAACTATCGTGCCACGAGCACTACTGCTGGCCTCCCAAGAGTCGAGCAGAGTATAGTTGAGCGATGTCGAGCGCCCAAATCCACCGAACAGCAGTGTATAGCACAAAAGTCAAAGCTGTTCTAGCTTAACACGACCAAACGTAGCATAGCCAGACGTAACATAACTCAACCTAACGCTCCTAGACCACTATTGCTGACTTGCACGGAGCAAACCAGAATATACCAGGGCACAGTAGAGCGCAGAAATCCGACGTATAGCAGTGTATTGCGCAAAGGTCAAAACCATCAAAATCAAACCCAACCCAACCTAACGTAACCAAACGTAGCCTAACTAAACTTAATGTGCAGCGACCGCTATTGCTTGCCTCCGCAGAGCGAAGCAGAGTGTACAAGGGCACAGTAGAGCGCAGTAATCTACCGCAATGCAGTGTATAGCTCAAAAGCCGAAGCTCTTCTCTCCTAATCTACCCAAACGTTGTATAACCGAATATATCATACCACAACCGACCATGCCGAGATCGTTGTTGCTGGAATCCCCAGAAACCAGCCGAATATAATAGAGCACAGTATGGCGCAGAAAGCCACCAGAATAGCAGCGTATGGCACACGAGTCGAATATGTCCTAACCCTACAATACATAACATAAGCTGGCCAAGTGTGGACTAATTAAGGTTAACGAGCCGAGACCACCATTTCTGACCTCCCCAGTGCCAAGAAGATAATACTAGAGCACACTAGGGTGCAGAAAACCACCGAATAGCAGTCCATATCACAAAAGTCAAGGTTATCCTGACCAAACCAAACACAACCTAACCTAACCAAACGTAACATAACTGAACCTAACGTGCGGCGACCAATATTGCAGATGTCCCCATGGAAAAGCAGAATATGACAGGGCACAGTAGAGCGCAGAAGTCCGTATAATAGCAGTGTTGGGCACGCAAGTCAAAGCCAGTCTAACCTTACCCAACCTAACCTAACCTTACCATACGTAATCTAACTCAACCCGACTTTATGCGACCTGTATTGCTGGCATCCATAGAGCCAAGCGAAGCATTATAGGGCGCACGAATCCATAGAATCGCAATGTATAGCAGGACTGTCAAAGCTATCCAAACATAACCCAAATCAACATAACCTCACGGAACGTAGAATAACATAACGTGACTTGCCGCGACCGCTATTTCTGGTCAACCCAGGCCAAGCATTTCTTATTTTAGCACAGTAGAACTCAACAATCCAACAAATAGCAGTGTATATAACAAATGCCAACGAAATCCTGACATTGTTTAACCCAACCTAACGTAACCAAACGTAACCTGACTGAACCTAACGTGCCGAGACATTAACTGCTGTCCTCCTCAAAACCAGGCAGAAAATACTACAGCACGATAGATCGCAGAAACCCACCGCATTGCAATGTATAGCGCAAAAGTCAAAGATACCGTGGCGAAACCTAAACTAACGTAACGTAACCCGAACTTTCGCGCTGCCACCACAATTGCTGGCATCCGCAGAGCCAAGCAGAGCACATTAGAGCCATGTAGAGAGCAGAAATCCACTGAATAGCGGTGTATAACGCAAAAGTCAATGCTATCCACTCCTAACCTAGCCGATCGTAACAGAACCAAACATAACCTAATTCAAACTAACGTGCCGCAACGATTATTACTAGCCTCCCCATAGCCTGGCAGAGTATAATGGAGCAACGTAGAGCGCAGAAATTCTCCTAAGAGCAGTGTGTGGCACAAAAGTCAAAGCTACACCGTCCTAACCTCTCCAAATGGAACACAACCAAACGTATCATAACTTAACCTAACGCGCCGAGATCACTGTTGCATGCTACCGCGGAGCCAAGCCGAATACACTAGAGCACAGTAGAGCGCAGAAATCCACCGAATAGCAGTGTATAGCATAAAAGTCGGATCTACCCTATCTTAATCTAATCGATCGTAACCTAACCCAACCTAAAGTGCCGTGACCACTATTGCTGGCACCGGCAGAGGCGGGCAGAATATGCTACTGCGCAGTAGATCGTAGAAAACGACCGCATTGCTCTGCATAGCACGAAAGACGAAGCTGACCTAACCAAACATAATCTAATCTAACCTAACCAAACGTAACTTGCCGCGATCACTATTATGTTACATTTGGATGGTTAGGTTAGGTATAGTTCGGTTAGGATAACCATGATCTTCGTCTATACACTGTGGTTCTATGGATTTCTGAACTCTCCTCTACCCTAACCTGTGCTGCTCTTCTCTGGAGTGGTCAGCAGTAGTGGTCATGGCACGATAGGTTGATTTAAGTTGCGTTTGGCTATGTTACGCTTTGCTATGTTAGGACAGTGCAGCATTGACTTCTTTGCTACGCGCTGCTACTCGGAGAGTTCCTGCACCTTACTCTGCTCTAATATCTTCTACTTGTCTTTAGGGAGGCCAGAAATTGTGGTCTCGGCACGATAGGTTGTTTTCGGTTGCATTTGGCTAGTTAGGGTTACGATATGTTCGGTTAGGACAGCTTCGACTTTCATGCTATACACCGTCATTAGGCGGAATCCTGCGCTCGTCTGTTCTCTACAACATTCTGCTTGACCCTGTGGAGGCCAGCAACAGTTGTCTCGGCACATTGGTTTGAGCACTGTTACGTTTGGTGATGTGAAGTTTTGTTACGTTAAGATAGAGTAGTTTTGACATTTGTGCTAAACACTGATATTTGTTGGTTTCCGGCGTTCCTCTATGCTCTAGTACCTTCTGCTTGGCTCTGGGGAGGCCTGCAATAGTGGTCTCGGCACGTTGGACTGAGATATGTTACGCTTATTAACTATGCTATGCTTATTACCTAGGCTATGTTAGTACAATATAGCTTTGATGTATGTGCTATACACTGCTATTCGGTTGGTTTCTGCGCTCTACTGTGCTCTACTACATTCTACTTGGCCCTGGTGCGGCCGGCAATAGTGGCCACGGTACGTTATATTGAGATATGTTTCGTTCGGATAGGTTACGTTGGTGTGGATTAGGTTTGGGTAGCTCTGACTTTTCCTGTATACGCTGATATCGTATGGATTTCTGCGCTCTGCTCTCCTCTATTACGCTCTGCAAGTCTCTGTGGGGGCCAGTAATACTGGTCGCGGCATGTTAGGTTGTGTTAAATTCCGTTTTGCTTGGTTTGGCTATGTTGGGTTAGGTAAGGATTGCTTTGACATATGTGCCCAACACTGATTTGCTATGGACTTCCGTGTTCTACTGTGCTCTATCGTATCCTGCTCGTCTCTGGGGAAGCCGGCATTAGTGTTCGCCACCCGTTAGGCTTAGTTACTCTAAGTTTGGTTAGTTTGGGCTAGGTCCGGTTAAGTATAGATATCTTTGACTTTGTGATGTACATTGCTATTTGATAGCTTTCGGCGCTCTACTGCGTTGTACTATACTCTGCTCGACTCTAGGACGCCAGTAATAGTGGTCTCTGTACGATAGGTTGAGATTGGATAAGTTTCGATAGCTTATGTTAGCTCTGGTTGGGTTTGGATTGCTTTGTCTTTCGTGGTATAGACTGTTGTTCGACGGGTTTCTGCGCTCTACTGCGTTCTAGCATGTTTTGCTTGGTTCTGGGGAGGCCAGGAATAATGTTTTCGGCGCGTAAGGTTGAGATAGATAACTTTT